>NC_089215.1:20192250-20390640 GCF_963930695.1 Labrus bergylta | reverse complement strand
TTGTCTGTTTGTTTTTTGGTAGCTAAGCACGACCAAAACAGTGGACGGGAAATCCACCTTTCTCCACATTCTGGCCAAGTCTCTGTGCCAACACTTCCCTGAGCTGCTCAACTTTTCGAGAGACCTGACGACAGTGCCGCTGGCCGCCAAAGGTAACGATGACGTCGCAGCAGCAGAGCTCTCATGCTGTAATGATTTTTGTTGACTCTTCATTGAACATTTTTCACGTTCAACTCGTTCAGTGAACCAGAGGGGGATCACTGCAGAGCTGGGTGACCTTCACACCACCATCCAGGACATCAGGACGGCCTGTCAGAAGATCCCCGCCCACCTCTGACGACCACTTTGCCTCCGTCATGAGCGTAAGCTTACTGCGTTAGGAATAGAACAATTGCATTTTCAAAAACACACTTGTGTTTGAATTGCATGAAATGAGTCATTAAAGGATTCGTTTGATTTGTAGCTCAGCATAAAGACTAGAAATGAAGGTGAAAAGGCTAACCAGGCTCCGTCCAAAGGATATTAAATCCACCTGCAAGCACTCCAAAAGCTTTGATGTGATTGTGATTTCTTGTTTTGACGTGTTAGCTGTCTTATGTCAAATCCTGATAGAATAGAATAGAATAGACCAGAATAGAATTACTTTATTGATCCCAAACTGGGAAATTGTGGAAAGTTTGGGATCAATAAAGTAATTCTATTCTGGTCTATTCTATGCTAAGCTAAGCCAACTCAAGTCAAACTTTCTTGATTCAGCAATAAAGCAACTTAAAATATATTGCGAAAACTTTATTAATACTTTTAGGGCGCACTCACACTAGGCAATCTGTACATGCCAAACACGCTTCATCCTTCAAACAAGTCCAGTTCATTTGACCCAGAGTCAGTGCTCTCTTGCTGCACAAGCACAGGCACGGGCATGAAACGTGCACAGCCTTCCATTATCCAGAAATCCCACATTTAACTTGAACATGTTCATCAAAATCCCCAGTTTTGTAACAAATAAAGTGTTTATTTATTCTTTAAGAGCAGGCGTTATGACATCATTATTCGAGCTACAGATGACTCTATGCTCTTATCACTGGCTGAGCAGTACTCCTGATGTAGACTGACTTTAATGTTTAAACATTCTTTGGTACATTCCTTTAATCTGTGACACTGCACACCCACAGAGCTTCTTGGAGAACAGCCACCCTTCGATCCAGTCTCTGGAGTTCCCTGCAGAACCGGACCATGGAGGAGTTCTCGAAGGTGGTCTCCTACTTTGGAGAGGACGGCAAGTCCACAAAAACGGACGCCTTCTTCGGCATCTTTGCAGACTTCATCTCCAAGTTTGAGGTGAGCCAACTCAGCACTGTGTCCATTTCAGACAGCTGGCTTGTCCCAGAGTTTGAGAAGCTCATATTTGGATACCGGAAGCAGGTGCTTGACTGATCCAAACCTCCAAAACAATTAGATGTTCTGCTGACAGCAGCCTGCAGCTACAGAGTGATTAAACTGCAAACTGCTGCCGCCTGTGGAATAGCCAAATGTGCCCTGAGTTTGAACATTATTTTGTGAGATAAGCAGAAGTGAGATGAGGTCATCTTGTTTTATCTTCCAGAGAGCTCTCAGCGAGACCCAGACTCCAGAAAACCCCAGGAGCCCCAGACTGTCTTCCCCTCTGGCCTGGTAGAAGCAGGAAATGTGAGGCGGCTGACGGGTCTGGTCGGCATCACTTTCACTCTTTGCTCTCCGCAACCAAAGTGCCAAGATCACACACACACACACATAGAGACTGGAAACGACAGGAACAGAGTCCACGTCACTCACAGCAGACAGAATGGGAAAAACACTGCATCTCTCTGCAGAGAATAACTGATGTTTAGGAATGTGCGGCATCGCTCTTATTCCAGGTGCTGAGAAGAGCAGAAACATTCAGGTGTCCAACAGGAAGTCACCGCACACTGACGACTCAAAACTCGTTTTTACACTACTGTCATCTCTTTAACAAACATAACTTAGTAAACAGTGAGACACATCAATGAAGCCACCATTGTCCATTTTGATTGCTCCAGTGTGTCCTGTTAAGCCCCTGAAAAGAGAACTTCAAAACACCTGCTCTGAATATTTACAGGTGATCTGCTATGTTTAATAAATGATTATATATAGTTTATATTTTCTATCAGAACATATTTAAAAAAATAAAAAACTGTAAAGATGAAGCATAGATGTAGACTGGTGACAGGAAGCACAAGTGTAGTTTTTAGAGTGTAGTTTAGAAATCACTGCCTCCCATACAGCCTCATTTCGATTTCTAACAGTAGGTACTGGAGTTTTCAGCATCGTGTATCCTGCAACGTAAGAACTGGCCATCCACATCTGACCTACTGTGAATTTAAAGGGCATCTATAATCTATCATCAGAGATTTAAATATATATGGAATAATTATATATGGAGCAAAAGTTGAAGTCAACAAAAAGCCATTCTCTTTTTTTTTCTCGTCAGGTTTGTACGTCACTGATGAAGATTGTTCTGTCTTTTCCATGGAAGCAAATAAAGTTCATGTAGAGTTTAATTAAAAGGAAAGAACCTTTTTCAAATTAACACGACTGAATTCTTAAGAAGATTTTTTTTTTTTTTTTTTTTTAAATGTGGTCAAATTCCCCTTTGAAAGTTGTTTTGCTTATTTAATGATACATTTTTATTTAAAGGTCACATATTATGCAAACTAAACCTCTCCATGTTTTTTGATCACTAATATGTGTCTCTAGTCGTTTACAAACCCCCCAATTATGAGAAAAGTCCATCTTCTCTGTCTTTTGCCTGCTCCACTTTTCAGAAAATGTGTGTTTAAACAGATTTTCCCTTCATGACATCACTTCTCACTGTTAACAACAGGACATGGTGCAAGAAAACCAAAGCCACACAAGCCCTTCAAGAGGGGCATGGTCAAACACAGCTCATTTACATTTAAAGGTACAGACACAGAAACAGCCTGTTCTGAACTGGGCTGAAATAGAGGGGTTTATAGACATGATCCAATACAGGATCAAAGTGGATTTTTGGCAAGAAACTTCATAGAGATGTTTTTGGGAGCTCTGAGACTTATTTAAACTGGTTGAAAAGGAGGAGAATATGTGACCTTTAAGTCAGGGGAGCATTCAGTCTAGTCATTAAGAAACTCAACAAAAAAATTAAAGGGAATAAATGTATATTTTAATCCAAGAAAAACAACCTGTTCAGACAAAGCACCTGGAAAATGTGGAAAATGTTTTTTGATTTTTGTTGACCTTGAAAAGAAAAAGGAATGGCATCTAAAAAAAAAGTACAATTCAGCCAAATAAATGAAAATAGTTCAACATGAATAATGGAAACTAAAGTAGTACAGGATCTTCATCATGTATAGTTCAGTAAAACAAAATATCACTTCTATGTGATGAGTGGCTTTCATGATTCTAGACCCAGATGATGAGATGTGTCCATAAAGAAAACGGTTTGCATTACCACCAGTTAGCTTTAGCTTTCTATAGAAGTGCATGTAAGATGGTTTTTGAACTTTTCATCTACCACCTCCTCGTTTGGTTCTATTCTGATCGTCAACCTGACTCTGAAATCTGTCCAATCAAGGGCCGCTTATCGTCACATAAAACTAAGAAGCTTATCCAACAAGTTTGAACCCTGAGGAGTGAGGACTGCACGGATCCAAATGTAGTCACTGACACTCATTTATTTGTTAAACATCCCTCTCAAAACAATATTGCACCTTTCCCAGTGAGGTAACGCTGACTACATCAGCGCATGGAGAGATTTGGCTCAGAGATAATCTGTTTGAAGCGCCGGGGTGTGGGTGGAATTGCAAATCTTCATTATTAGTGTCTTCTTGTTGTCAGCGTGGAGATGAAAAGGCAGCTGGATGAGAAAAGGCTGAGCTGTTTCTGGCGCATGAAGACGGCTAATAGTTGGCCACTTTTTCTTGAGCGTGACGGACACCGCCCTGTTTTAAAACGTGGGCAGCTGCTTGAATGAACTGAACCTCAAGTGCATGTAGAAAAACAACATCATACTGTATATGGTGATTTCCTGCTTTTTCTGGTCGTCATGGTGATCTGATGACTCACCGACTGTACAGTGTATCTGTAGCTGTGTTGTATTTATGTTGATGAAATATTGTTGATATTGTAAATGGACCGTTTTTTTTTTTTGCTATGCACACGCTGTATGCTCGTTCGTCCTCCGAGTCCTTCTTTATTTTCTTATCCAAGAGTGTCATCTGGAAAATGATCGTTTGAATTATTCTTTCCGCGCAGCTTTTTCGTCAGGCCGATGAGCCGACTATGATCTCTTCAAAATGCAAACCTAGCTGCTACTAGTGCAGTGACAGTGTTTCTTTGTCCAACTCAATTGCATGTTGGTGAGTTCATGTGTTCAAATGTGCAGCTGGTAGCACCCTCCCCTCCCCCTCCCTGGATATTTAAGTTAAACAAATAAATGCATTTCTGTTCGTCTACTTAGGTTTATTTATCGGTTGCTTCTAGTTTCCCTAGACTGTTTTATATGTTTATATCTGGAAATATGCTCATGTTTTTGTGATTGTTTGACTCTTCTGTTTTGTTTAATGCTTTCAAATGGAGGACTTGTTTTGAACCTATAAAAGTATCATGCTTGACAGTAAACACCCGATTCATTCTTTGCCTCGTCATAATTATTCTCTCATGATTATACAGACACTTCACGTAAATGTGGCATCATATCAAAAGGCTTTCTATTCCTTCCAAGCTTTGAATGCTGGATTACTTTCTTTCTGAATGATCTTCATATTTAAAGGTACAGACTCAGAAACAGTCTGTTCTGAGCAGGGCTGAAATAGAGGGGTTTATAGACATGATCAAATACAGGATCAGAGTGAATTTAGAACAAGAAACTTCACACACATGTTTTGAGGAGCTCTGAGACTTATTTAAACTGGTTGGAAAGGAGGAGCAGGGGTGCTGCTTGTCAACAGGCAAGGCAGGCAACTGCTTGGGGCCCCAGACCAGTAGGGGGGCCCCAGAGGGCGGAACAACTTTGACAGTAGAAAACCTCCCTAAGGAGGCCTTATCTGACAGCACTCACTCTCTAATTTGCCCTGCTGAGCGCCGGTGGGTGGGCCCCCAAAATAACTTTTGCCTAGGGCCCCAACAGACCCTAGAATCGCCAGTGAGGAGGAGAATATGTGACCTTTAAAACACACTATTTGAATGTTTCAAATTGAAACCCTTAGGCTCCTGCAGGAATAATAAAAGCCTTCACCATTAGAGACCTGAGCACAAAAGTAAGGAATCATTTTAAATAGTTCTTCATATACTTTATTTTCTTTGGAAAGGGGGTATTATCAAGCATTCATATAACATGTCTTAAGCTCACAGACAGAATACATACAAAACTATGGAGCTTAAAAACGCAGCATTATCATGTCTCCTTTAATGGCATTTGTTCTTTCAGAGCCTTGAAATATCAAGCTCTCTTCATACACAGGGATAAGGCAGCGAAGGTACAGGAGCAAAGAGAGAAAGGTTGGGGGGGGGGTTATAATGCTCGATTGTCTCTGAAAAACAAAATTAAAAACTCGTTTTCAGGGCAACTTCAGCATCCGAGATTTTCTCCATCGGTACCATGTTGGGTCAGTTCTCTGGGAACCAAACTGCATCAACTAAAAAAAAGAGAGCAAGAGAGTTTACAAGGAAAAAGCATTTGTTTTAGAATCTTTTGACCTGGCAAGCGTCTAACACCACTTCACTACTGAGGTTTCACAGCGCTGTGTGCTCTCAGCTCAGAGGGAAAGACTGAAAAAACAAAAAAAAAACAATCCTCAAACATCAGTTCACGAGGTCACCGCTCGTTGGCCTGCGCTCAAGTGCAACATCAGCTGTTTATGCGTCTTCCTGTTGGGCAAAAGAGGCTGCTAAGCATTGTCCTTCCAATACATTCTCTCTCACACAGCCTTTTTTTGAATGCAAGAAATTCCCTGGAAAACAACGAACATCCATGGGAGAGTAATAACAGAAAGGCAGAAATACTGACTCTTCAGGCTGAGAGGGCGGCGCACCCAGCTACTTCTGTTCATAAAAACCCAAAAGTGATCAACCAAAAACAATTATAAATACACAACTTCAGACCCACACAAGTATTCTATCCCCCTCCTCATGTCCCTGATACATACTTGTTACCAAGACGGCTTCTTGTTAATACTGTAGTACAAGGAGCCAGTAAATATATGATGCTTATTACGTGGTTCTGGCAGGACCCGATAAGGCATGATTTACATTTAAAGACTGCATGAATTCTGTCTAAGCCACAGGGAATGTGTGTTTTTGAAATCGGGAAATAAATACAGGAGTGGGGGGGGGGGGGGGGGGACAAGAGGGCGGGGTTAGCATACAAAAAAAAAGGGGAAAGTGTTCGAGACGACTGGAAACCTGCAGTCACCAGCTACACTTTAACCAACAGTTTTGGTTTCTTCCTGCAGACCTTTGCCCCTCCCCCTTTGATATAGAGATAACTTTCATCTTTTTATTTTGTGTTGTAAGACTGTTTTTTTAACATAAAAAAAAAACACAGAGACATCTCACACCAAAGTCCAAATCGATCTCATCTTCTCCTTAATTTGGCATTCAGAGCCTCACACCAACCAAGTCTCCTCTTAACTCATCCTGTCTGCTTTAGGACCCATCAGTGTCGTCTGATTGGCCGACTGCTCCCTCTACAGTTTGTGGTCTGATTGTCTGGAGCTTCATGTCAAGGCAGCACAGTGTAAAGATGAAGTGCCAGATGGTATGTGATGCAGTGTAGAGGCTGTTCGTCACACCTGGAACCATCATGGAGGTCACAAAAACTGAGAGTTTAAAAAAACAACAGCTGGAGTACAAATAAATACACTAAAATCAAAGCATGGGGTCCAATAAGGCGTTTTACTCTATGAATGAGTCTGCTATTAACGACTGATCCGTTGTTTATCTTCTTAATAATTCATTTGATCTATAAAACATTTAAAAAGGAGTGAAAACATCCCTGTCACAATTTCCTTGAATCCTAAATATGAGTTGACATTCTCAGGTTGTTTTTTTTTCTCTTCAAATATGACTCATCAGAAAAGTTGTTGATTTGGTTGAATTTCAGCTCTAACCTTTGATGATTTGTGGTTACAGATCATATATGGATCATTTGAAAAACTATCTTATTTTCAGTGTTGTTCATTTGTGTGTAGTAAAGGCCACATTCATGAGGTCTTATTCTTGGTTGTCACGCTGAAAATTAAATATATCATGAGTAACCCACTCTGTAGTGTTTTACAGGAGCTGTGGACCTCCATGATGGCTGCAAGAAGCTTCAAGATGTCACATTAAAAATCCTTCAAAGAGACGGGACTGGGTAAAACGTGTCAGCAGAGGTTTGATCCTCCTCCGAGGGCGCGGCAGAAGCACGAGCAGGGCTACATGAAGAGTGAGTATGAATGTAGGTGATCCACGTGGAGGGGGGGGGGGGGGGCAGCGTGTTGGTAACTGGACCCGATCATGTCACAGTCTTTCTCCTTATAGGACGGTGCTCTCAGATTCCAGGTCTAAGTCTTTGGGAGGAGGCAGGGAGCAGGAGGAAGAAGAGGAGGAAGAAGAAGAAGAAGAAGAGGAGGAGGCTGTCGCTGGCTGCTGGTCTACAGCGAGCTCAGGGACCAACGCTCGACTCAGCCCTTTGAAAGACATCGCAGGGTCTGGAGAACAAAAAAAAAAAGAGGAGGACGATGTAAATGTACATCACATAATGAACTTAAAATAAAAAGAACTGGGATGCAAACTATTTGGATTTGTGGGAATACGTAATGGTTAAACTGGGCTCCATGCATGCAGGGGATCCACACAAAACAGAACTTAAATACCCACAAAGACAGATAAACCATTTAAGCCATCATTATATGAACAATGGTCATAATCACAAACATGTGTAGCTTCAATCCTGGAGTCAGAAAATATTTAAAGCTGCGGCAATCATGCCATCCAATGCAGCACTGTCACATTTTCCATAAGCTTTAAACAGCAGCAGCAGGAGGTCATAGTGAGACGCCACTGTGAGCTCCGGCTGCAGTGTGAGTCTCTAAACAGCAGGGGGCAGTGTTCAGCCATAGACTGAGAGCAGCAGGCAGTGGATGTGAAATAACCAATGTGGAGGGCGGTACATTTAATTAGCTGTGCAGACAACATGGTACTGGGGGAAAAAAAATCCCAATTTCAAATTCGGTCTTATAATTTGTAAGTGTTTGTTAGAAACGGGTTGATTATGTGAAGAGTGATCACAGATGAGACAAGAGCAAACATGCATGTCAGAGTGAAACATGCTTAGTGAAAGATCATCGGTTGATACACAGAACAAAAACAATCAAAAATGAAACTCAATCAGAACTAATAAAGATCTAGACACTGACAGTGGAGGGTTGGGTAATATTCTGATCTGTGTGTGTGATGAGGAGATATCTTAGTGACATGACAGATGATCGCCCTGATGGATGACGTGTCACAGAGGTCTTGTCACTCAAATGAAGTCTACATTTCTGGTATTTCATATGACGTTAAATCACTGCAACAAATGACCAAAGACCATGTACCCGATATATTATGACAGCAATGTGAGAAGTGTGTGAAGCAATACATTTCAAGCTAACTTCATCAAACTAAATGAGTCGTTACAGATGAGAAAGAAAATGGAATAAAGGATTACTTGGAGTGTGTTTCCAGATTGTTTTTTTATGTTGTAAATTTTGAAAATGAAAAAATCTGAATGTTTTACTCTGGGCTGAAGTGATGCTGGATGCTTACGGTAAATAAACGATGACCTTGATACATGACTGAGCGTACATGAAGCAGATATGAGTGTCATGTTTTCATGTGGGCAGTGCAACTTGACCTAGAAATAGCAGCCAGATTCTCTAAAGAAGCACTGGTATGTATCATAAACAAAAACAGTGGATGTGATATAGCTGGATGTATCAGCACACTGTCAGTTTAAACTCCCTGCACTGATTTTGTGCACTCATTTTTGTGTATTTAAAATTATTATTTATTTTGTGTTATGAAATCAAGCATCAGGGCGAGATAGATGATACTGGATATAGGATATCAGAGAGAGTCTGAAGGCAGAACAAATGGCCATGGTGATGGATTAAAGTCCTACAGGTGAACATAAAAGTGCTACGGGTGAAAAGTGGAAAACATCTATTAATAACAAACCTCTCACAAGTGCCCCTTTAACCTGTGGAGGTATTACAAGGCAAAAAGACTATTAGCAGGAAGGTTAGTACTCAGATAAGATTTGACATGCGATGACATCATGACAGAAAATACTCACCCATCATCTTGTAGGCGGTAGCACAGATCCCGTTAGTGTCACCGGGCAGCGCGGTGGGCTGTGGCGGAGGGGGGACACTGGGTCTGTTCCGAGGTTTGGGAACAGGCCGCGGCCGGGGAAGAGATCCGGTCTGGTAGGGAGACGGGGACGGGGACGGGGACGGGGACGGGAACGGGGAAGCGGCCGCGTCCTGGGTCGCAGCAGAGGGCGGAGGGGTGTCTGGAGGAGTCGGGGTGCCCGGAGGAGAGGAGTCAGCACTCCGCTGGTCTCCTTCGGGTTTGCCCGGGGAGGCAGGTTGCGTCGGCGAGCTGGCCTGCGTCGGAGGCTCAGGGGGCGGATGGTTGGGTGCCTGGATGGGGGGCTGGTTGCTGGAGTGGCGTCTCGGTGTGGCACAGGGCTGTGAGGTGGGAGATGTGGGTGAGGCGGGTGGGTGGCCGGACAGGGGTCTGGAGGTGGGGCTGAGGGACTGGGAGGAGGAGGAGGGGGAGGAGGCGTGGTTCACTGAGTTACAGGGCTGGCTGGGTGGAGGGTTTGTCGGTTTGGGAGGGGCTGGAGCCTGCTTCTTGGTACCTGAAACATGACAGTAAATGTTGTAAAAAAAACAGGAAATGTAAAGATCTGTTACTTTACATACATACTCCCCCTTATACTAAAAGAAGCGCAAATGTTTTCTTTGATGACATGGATTATTATAACTTTAATATAAACAACAAGAAGATGATCATTTTTAGTCTTGGTGACTACCTGGTAGGTAATTAGCGGTTAGCCTAGCTTGACATAAAGATTAAAAATTGGGGGGGGATATTAACAAAATATCAATACAGCAATAAATCTCTGGTGCCAAAATGGACAACTTCATGACTCCTCACGAGGGCGAGGGCAGGAAGTTGACAGCGTGATAATAGAGGTGAGAAGGAGTTAAAGGATGAAACGTAATACAAGGTTAAACTAACACCAACAAATAAACTGCATCCTTGTGAGTTTGTCTACCCTCCACTTGATCTTAACACAAGGATGAACTGTTGAGTTTTAGCTCATGAGCTCATCAGTGGCCCCGAGCTGACTGTCAAGATTCCATTTATTTGTCATTTTTCTCATGTATCTGCTTACATTAAAAAGATGAAATACTGTTCTACCAGCCCCAAGCAGTGTGACAGAAAGAAAAACATGGAACATACAGACACATAAATATACCTAAAAAATGTTCTATTATAAGGAAGCACATCTGTATGAGCATACAGCGTAGGAAACATCTGAGCAGTTGGATCTGGCAGCTCTGTGATTGATTAGCTATGAGTTTGGGGAAATTGAAGGATTAAGTGTTTGGTGATTTAAAGCTTAGATTGACCTCAAAAGAAGGATTAGCATTCTTACAAAAATGTTAAAAGTATGACCTCAAATGAAAAGTACGTCCAGCTTCCTTGAATTTGATACTTCTTATTATTGACAATATTTACTGAAATGTTCCTTTTTAGCAGCACATTATTATAGATGAAGACACACACACGATAAAGACTCTCACCTCTTCGCATCAGGTGAGGACTGGGCCCCATGGATCCAGCCCCGGGGTTCCCAGTGCCCGGCTGACCTGCAGACTGGCCTCCTGCCCCGGAGCCGTTCCTCTGGAGGAGAGGTGTGTGGGCGGAGGTGGGGTCACGTAGCTTTGGGTTACTTTGGAAAAAAAGAAAAAGGGAAATGCTTTAAATCTCATAATCTTTCTGAATGTCTGATCAGTGTCTGCTAATGGATTTAATTGAGCTTACAATTAGACACAGCATCATTTTTAAAAGCTCTCTTATCCATATGATAAATGTCATTAACTAATCTGGGTTGTCTGATGTGCATTCTTTTACACACTTTATTGGAGAGGTGAATTCAGATCTGAACAGTGTAATCTGTGTGGAAATGAAAGCTGTTCAATCAAAGACACTCTTCAGTTTTTGCATAACAAGAAGCAGAGTCTTGGTTTTTCAAAGCAGTTTGGGCCAGTTTGTGTGCGGTTCCTGCTGATTCCAGTGATTTGGGGAGGAAGGCGGAGGCCCTGCGAGTGACTGTTTCGCAGAATGACAGCAGCCATTGTTGTGCTAAATCTGTGGGCTGAACTTACACCAGCCATAGCTGGAGCTGCTGGTGTTGGTGCAAGAAAACTTGTGGTTTTTGCAAAATAAACAAGAAGCTGAATCATATGGACCAAAGGCAGAGGAGGTGTCTGCAAAATACCAATGACACATTCAAGAACAAAAATGACCTCATCTGTCTGTGTGTGTTTTTGTGACATGCTGTGTCATTGTCCAGCAGCAGCAGGGCTGCAGCAGCTCTTACCTGAGCTCCTCTGTGTGCTGCAAGAGAAGCTGCTGAGCTGCAGCGAGAGCAGCCAGACTCTGCGCCACGCTTTGCTGGGAGGCGTCAGGCCCTGAACCCCCTGACGGAGCCTGTGACTGGGGCGGGGGCTCGGCGGAGGGCTGAGCCTCCACAGGGGGTAAAGGAGGTTGGAAGGCAGGTGAGGTGTGCTGCTTTCTACCTAAGGCGTTACTGCCTCTACGCAGGGTGTAGTCCGAGTGCTTGTTAGGGGTGCTACACGGGAGGGAGCAGGAGGGAGAGTGAGGGAGGAAAAACAAAAACACAAAAGCTTTGAGAAAGTCACCGATTAGCCCAGGATAGACAATCACCAAAATCCTTCAGATTATAGAAGAGTGATTAAAAAGAGTTAGAAATATTATAAATCGAACATTTACAAGAAGCAAAAGAAAAGGGGTCAGAAGAAAAAACTAGATCAAAAGCCAAATTAATTACAAAACTAGTAATATGAGTAATTCACAAAAGGAAGTGGTTAAGAGAAACTGAGGGAGCATGTAGGTCTCGGAGGTTAGTGTATGAGCTAACTCCAGGCTGTGTACCTGTCTTTGCGCGATGCGTCGTTCTCTGGTCCCACCATGCTGCCGGGCCTCTTCCTCTCTATGGTGCTGCAGTCATAATCAAGATGGTTGTTGTGGTTGGATGCAGGTGTGGGCATCGCAAACATGCCAGACACGTTGAACTCCACATCTGTAGAGAGAGGGAATACAAGATTTAGGGCTGGGAGATACGGTCCAAAACTCATATCTTGATATTGATTTTCTGAAAAGGCGATACTCGATATATATCGATATGTATTTTATTAACAGTGAAAACACATGGAAAAATAAACTACCTGTTTGTGAATTTAAAAAGTAATATTATAAAATAAAATGTTCCTTAAATACAATAAAAGAGAGAGAGAGGAGGAGCAGGGTGAAGAGGGACAGACAGACAGTCATCATCAGTGAGATGAGAAAAAGGTGACCATGTTATTTTAATGCAACATAAACTATATTGATATTAACAATATTGTCTTACCCTATATCTTGTTTGAAAATATATCCATAGATCTTAAACACTCAATATTTTGCCCAGCTCTAATAAGATTTACCCAAAAAACTGTTATACTACAGAAGATAAACTACTCGGATAATCAAGCTAATTTTTCTCTCTCAGGAACTTTTGTTGATCAATAAACACAAAACAGAGTTACCTGCTCTGGCTTGTTTGGTGGTATGTAAATGAACAACAAACAGGGAAAAATGAAGCCAGTTTCAAAGGACGGGCTAATCAAGCCAGAATAATAAATTTATTATAATAATAATTTGTTCTAATTAGCATGACCTGTGTTGTGATTATTCCTTTGTTCTCATTCTTAATACAGCACATCCCGCTCCATCAAGACCCAGACGATCACATGTGCCTGATTAAAAAGAGGCCGTGAAAGGAAATCTTCCACTTAAATAGGCAGCAATCAGCCGAGGTACTTATTGTTTTAACATGATGGCAGAAACTGCTGACTCATCATCTCTCTGTCTGAGAGCTGCAGAGACACTCAGCTCTGTTGACCACAGTGTAGACGCATCAACAACGTCTTGTCTCCAGACACACGCACAAAGGCAGACTGATAAGGAAAAAATCTGATTTAATTCTATTTTTTTTTTTTGTACTCCTCTCATTTGATTGTATGTGGTTTTTAAAAATATATATATTTTCTATTTTGGGGCATGTATTTCTTTATTTGAAAGCACAGTGACTAGAGTAGAAGATTAAGGGAGAGACAGAGAGAGTGGGGACTGACATGTGGGAAAGAAGCCACAGGTCAGAGTTGAAACTTGGCTGCTGACCTTTGCCTTCTTTCCTGCATGTAGCCTTCATACATGTGGCCTAGTGACCTAACAGCTAGGCCATCAGCTCCACGATTTTATGAGTTCAAACAAAATAGAAGCTGAATCAAAGTGATTCATGACTTTTTTTTAATGTTTTCTAAGTTGCCTACAAGCTAACCTTCACAATATAACCCAGTAATGGAGCTAAGGCGGACACAGCATGGATTAGTCTTTCTTCTATCTGTGGTTGTTAATATTGAATGGGTTATCAAACATCCCTGGTGTACGAGCCCTGATTGGCTAAAGGTCGGAGTTATAAACAGTGATGTAAAAACGTACCCTCAGGAAAGAACCAGTCAGCATGCTGGATGATGGGCTCCATGATAGCCACCACGTGCACAGAGGTAGCTGCAGCCATCTCAGCCAGACTCCTGGGTGGACACGTACACACATAATGAAAGGTGCACTCAAATGAGCTAGAATAACAGAGTATGATTTGTAGAAATTCTCTCCTCAACAATACACTGTCCCAGCATCATGTCTTGGGAAAATTATGAAATATTTATGTTTGTTTGGAACAATAAAAATGGTGGACTATTAAATTGAAAATGCCATCTTCGCCCTCCTCTCACCCCTCAGTCTTGGTCCACAGCAGGTTAGGTCCCAGGACGATGGCGATGTTGCTAGGAGTCATTTTGTTCACCTCGCTGTCCTGGGCAAGTTTGGCTAGAAACTTCACTAGATACCTGCACGGTGAAAAGAGAACAAACAATGAATCATGCAACAGAAGGAAGAAAAGTTGCAAGTCGTGATCTTTTCCACATAGGTTTTAAAAACTAACCTCAGGTTGGTTTTGTTGTTCTTTGGTAGCTGATCACAAACCATCCAGAGAGCCTGCAGCCTCTTGTCTGGGTCTGACACGCTGAACAAGACAGAAATCAAAGAGATGATTGAAAGCAGAGCACATTATTAGTCCATTCTTCCTCAGGCTAAACGTCCCAAAATGACTTATCCTGTTGTTTCTCACAGCTGCACACTGACAGACCTGTTCAATACTGGCACATGCCACTCCCAGTGATCCTGTTTTGAGCCTTACCTGGAGGCCTGAATCCATTCATCGTAGAGCTGGTAGGTCATTAGAGGTTCAGGTAGTTCTCTCAGGTAGGACTTCAGTGCACCTGGAATTAAAAAAACAGCCACAATTATGTCTAACAATTGCAGTATTTAATCCAAATTTCCCTGCGGAGGAAATCATGATAGTGTTCTGATGTTTAAAGCGAGATGATAGTGCAGGCATGTTTTAGACACTATGGTTAGATCAAAAGTGTGTGTTGTGCATGCAAGGAATTACAACATAGTGGACCAACTTCTCTTTTGTTCATGTGTGGCTCAGCGACTGAAAAACAGTCTGTTGTGTGAGACGTACCAGCGACAGCGTGTGGGTCGGAGTAAAACTCTTCTAGTTGCGACGTGGAACAGTCCAGCGCTGCCTTTAGCTTCTTTAGCTTGGACGCTCCTGCTGCGATCCTGAATAGACCCTGACACACACACACACACACACACACACACACACACACACACACACACACACACACACACACACACACACACACACACACACACACACACACACACACACACACACACACACACACACACACACACACACACACACACACACACACACACACACACACACACACACACACACACACACACACACACACACACACACACACACACACACACACACACACTGCTCAGTAACATCGCCAGCAAGCAGCAGTTAAAATACATGCAGACATTCAATGTGTACACAAGACTCTGCTGCTTTCACTGAATCTACACACTCACACTTCTCTCAAACACAGACTCTGTATACATTCCTTACTCACACTCCCCCTGCCAGCTGCACATAATGAAACCTTAAAGCATGCAAGCAAACACACCCAGCACTCACAGCACAGCCACTCTTTACTTTGACACATAAACAAAGGCCGTCTTCACGCTGTAATGACACAGACTGGACTCACTGGGGAACCAACAGAGCAACAAATAAAGTGCTTCTGCAGCTAGCACTTGCTCTTTTTTTCACACAGACACGTACATGCACGGGGCAGGACTCTGATTTATGGACAGGAGACGAGCAGTTCCATTGTATTCTAAATTTGTTTTGAGGAGGAAGACATCGCAGACATTTCATATAGTAAATCATCACCGGAGCAGAACTGAAGACAGTTTCTTAGGAACAGTGTAGCCATAACTCAGGAGTTCCCCTATTAACAGAGTGTCTGTGTCCTCTGTCAGTCTGAGATGTTTCATGAGAACAAACAATCTACTGCTTGGTTTCAATTATGTGAACGATCAGTAGGGCCGCCTAACGCAGCCACAGCTCCATGTGACTTTTAATGAGCCAGGGCAGCACTTCTGCTTATGCGGTGAGACAAGGACAACCGGCGTTAGATAAGAAGTGACTCCTAAAGCCCTACTGTCTGCTTATTAGCATGTATTGTTGAACTCTCAGAGCTTTAAAATGCCTGAGCTTCATTTGCACTTATGTAAACTCATGATACTGTAAGTTGTATTATCAGTTTATGGCCGGGTCACAGAGTCCGGATTCTTTAATTATATTTGAAAGGTTTTGTGTGGTGTTGTATGTTTGTGTCACTGGTCAGCTGATAAATCGGTTTTAGTCTTTGAGCTCCATTTTGGTCTCCACCAACTTCGTCCTCATGCCTGCTTAACGTTTGAAATGTTGCTCCAATTAATAAAAAAAAATGTTTTTTTGCTGAGAACAGCTGACTTAATAAGAATGTCTGAGTCACAAATTAGCACAATCTGGCCAATAAAAGAAAAAACAATGATCTTAGCGAGAATGTGGGGTTTATCCACAGATGATTCTATCTCCACTTAAGATCGTGTAAAAAAAAAAAAAAAAAAAAAAAAGTCATAACAGAGCCCAAGCTGACATCTTCAAATATCTTGTTTAATCAGAAAAATTCAAAACAAAAATAATTTCACATCATAAAAAACAGCTGTTTTTCACTTCTGAGAAGCTTGATAAGTGTCTTTTTGTTGTTGTATTTTATTGTTTGGGTCTATTAAAAAGTCTAAAAAGGTTAAGTTGAGAATCTAATTTTCTCCCATTGAATTATAAATTATCTTATTTTTTGCTCTCATGACCAAATAAAACCAACTGAACTGCAGAGTTGGGCTCTACTTCTTTCTGTACCTGTTCCAAATAGTTACAATTCACTTAGCAGATGCTTTTACCCAAAGCAACGTACATCTTACATCACTTTAAAAATACTTCACTGGAAGGTGTAAATGATGAAAAGTGACAGTCTCCATTGAATCACTGGGATGTTGGCTTAAGCCCACAGTCTTAAGGTACATTACATCAGCAAGATGTGAAGACTCTAAAGGCAATGCTAGCAGCTAGCATCCGTTAGAGATGCTGTTGCTGGTCCTAACACCAACCAGGCTGTAATTTGAAGCACACGTCTTAAAGATGGAGAGGACGGCTTAATTTGATTTCATTCATACCGTAGATCAATGCCTCCACTTTGCTGTCCCTTCAGCAGAAGAATCATAAACAGGGCAGTCGCTTCCTTACCTCTTCCTTCATTCCAGTCTCTAGAAGCATCATCACACAGGCCTCTAACGGGAGGGCGACCTCCCTGCTACTCCTCTTCAGGTGTTCATCCAGTCCGGTGCCAAACGCAGGCTTCTCTGTCCACGAGTCTAAACACAGAGGAAGAAATTCATTTGGGAGATGTTGTTTAGTTCACAGTGTTTAAAATCTGAGGAGAAATAAAACATGCACTGCAATGAAACTGTTGCAGATTATTAGAAGACCAGACTGATGCACTGGTTTGCAATAATACAAATAAAGGGAAGAATCAACGTTGGCTCATGGTTGTATTTGTCTGGATGGCTGATATCTGGGTCAAAAACTCTCCCTTTGGGCCAGTTCCCAACCCGTCTGCACTCCCCCCTGCAGGGTGCCAGAAAATACTAACCACATGCTCTTCAGCAGCAGGAACGACTGCTCTGCCTCTCGGTGTGTTTTTGTGAGGTAACGTGCATGTGAACAGGGCAGCAGAGCTGTGAGGAGGGGAGGGCTTGCTAAAAAACCCAGGTGGGTGTGATGCATGAGGGGGTGGGGGGGAAGTGTGTGGAGTATATGAGTCATCCCCACATGCTGGGAGACCAGGCTTGTCTGGTTTAGGTCACATGTGTTTGGTACAGAAAAAAAATGAGCTCCGTGAATAAGACGCAACAAAGAGCAAGAGAGGGAGCTCGGAGAGGAGACATTGTGTTTGCAAAATGGAAAATTACATTTTTTTTGGGGGGGGGGGGGGGGAGAGAGAGAGAGGAGGCAAGCGGTGAAAACAAAAGACTATTCTTTAATATCTTTGGCTTTGGAAACAGTTACCGCAACCGGGGCAACTTCTAGAAGTCCAGAAGTTAGAAAAAACAGCTGCTTTCATTTTCGAAGCCGGTTAGGAAAAAATGAATGAGAAACTGTTTCCCCCTCTTAGCAACACCTCTGGGCAAGCTTCTCAAACCTCTCCAGGGTCTCACATCTTACAAGATTTTATTTAAAGGGACACCAAACAACACAGGAAATAAAGGAAAACACAGGGTGCCACACATGCATGCTCCACGCAATTTGCACTACACAATCCTAAACCATGCACAACACAGAGACTTCGTTTATGAAGCCGTTTTAAACAATGCTGTAGTGTATGCAAAAAAGGTGTTTTTGTTTGTGTGTGTTTTACCTTGCTGTGCCTGGATGGTGGGCAACACATTCTCCAGAACAGTGAGGGACTTTCTGTGGTAATCGGCTTGAGCTTCTAAGAGCTGCAGAGACAAACAAAACAGATGGAAATGAGTCGAGTGGGGTGAGATGAATAAGGCAAACAATAAAAAGACATGACAGGCTAAGTAAATAAAACGGCTGGCCAAGTCTGTGTTCCCCTGTTCCTCTGCAGCTGTGAACATTCCCACCAAGAACTCGTGCAAACACATGTGTTGCTTGTCGGGCTGTACTCACTGTTACGAAGTAGAGGGCATAGTCCCCTTCTTTGGAGAAAAAACTGTACATGTCTGCAGCCAGCTGATCCTGAGGAAAGAAAAAATATATATATATGAGAGTTCTAAAAGATGACAGCAATAAAGAACAATGTGATTTACAATAACAACGTCAGTCAGAGAGCTTTGAGTAATCTGTTAATAATCGTCCATCTCCACTTCACAGTGTCATCCATTAATGATCTACTGTGTATTCCAAGTGGCACAAGTACGGACGTCAGCGGTCAGCTAAGCCGCTGGCCTGTGCGCCAAATGAATCATAAATCCTCCTGTTGCTGGCAGGGCTCAGTGGGACTGGGAGGGAGAACCTGTGAAGGGGAAACGCAAGGGCTCCACACTTCCTGGACAAAAAAAACAAAACCTGACACATCACATAGCCGCTGCACACTATAACTCACCAGCAGTGATTCAGTTCTGGAGATGCACACACACACACAGACACACACACACACACAAAGCTGACGGGGCAATTCAGTCATATGTGTGCATCAGCAAACTGGGTCAAAGGGCCTGAGGGTCTCTGGAAGTCCAGTTGTTGCCTTATTTTCCCAGTTTCAAGGTTGAATTTAACCCATTAATGACCTTCAAAGACAGTAGATCTACCAGCATGTCATCTGCATATAATGGTATCAAGCAGTTGTCGTTATCACTGGGGCGGTGATGGTACAGTGTATGACTGCACTGATAACAAATTGAAAACCATTTTCAAGTGATGGTTGCCATTAAAAGCAGATACAACAGTTGTGAATATAAAAGTCGGTTACCTTGCAAAGCTCCACCTTGTTCATGGCCTCGTCCATCTCCTCCTTGAGAAGGTCAGCCTTAGCCGTCAGTGCATGAGTGTTTGTTCCTGAGATTATTGATTTGGTCGCCTGCAACCATCTGAAGTTGGAACAGACATGGAGGGATTGTAAAGAAATGAGAAACTAAAATCCAGGAATACCAAGGACATACATACAGGCAAGGCAGGAGTAAGTGTGCGTTTGACTGAAATGTTACTCTGCTCTGAAGTGTCATCTAAATATGGTGTGAGCTCGTAATCTTAACATGAGTTATAATTCAAACTAATGAAGGAACAGAGTGAGCTGTAGACAGACAAACCTTGCTCTGGCAGAATCATAGTCCAGCACCAATTTGGCCAACTGTTTCCTCTGCTTCAGGATGTTGGGAATGTCCACCTGCAACCATTAGACAACACAACAAACACAGGTTGAATGACACTGAGAAGGAAGAGTGATAAAGAGTTGATGATCTCAAGTGATTATTTTTCCTAGATAATAAAAATATTCCCTCTGGTTCACCTTTTCAGTATGGAATCAAGAATAATACATACGACTGTTTCAATGTTTGAAAACTTTTGGAGCATTAACTCTAATTTCAGTTTGCTGAGAAGGTTATAAAAATGACATTTACACTCCAATAACAAAAAAATGATCACAGTCAGGGACTCATAAAGCTGAGAGTATCTCGTTATATACAAAAAAAATACAATTAGTATAATCAAATGAACAGGGGGATTACCAGTTCATTATAACAGTAATTTAGCGTCCTTGTACAGTCAATGTTACCAAGATTCAACAAAGACAAAGGGCCCATGGGAAACATATTTCTAAAAGGCTGGACAGTGAAGATAAAAAAGAACTGAATAAAATAAAAACCTGTGAAATCATCGATTCCACTATGATTTAAGGCAGAAAGCAGATCCCAGTGGTGTGGCCGCACTTTAAAACAAGCCAAGAGCTTCTAAGAACTATAAATATTTAACTCCTGTTTAGTTGCTGTTAAAAGGGTGTGAGGTGTCTTACCTCTGCTAGCTGACTGAGGGGATCCAGAACATCTTTCTCTATCTGCAGCTCGTGTTGCATCAGCTCTGAAGCCAGACGGTTTTCTGCATCACCGCACACTTCCATCATCTTCCTGTGAGTCAGCACAAAAGAGAGTGAGGGAGCTGTTAAAATCGTTTTCATGCTGCTTTATCCCAGCAGAAGCACTATCGGATGAAGGATGCGGGGTCGGCTTTGTTTATACATCTCCCTGATGCAGCCAGCTGCTGCTGCATGCCCCAAAGGAGACATTTGAATTAGCACTGGAAAGTCATTAATCTATGAGCGGCTACATCAGAATTTTTGATATCAAATAACTCAAAGATACATAAAAGAAAAAGAAAATTAAAAGTATGACTTTTTAAGCCTTTAAAAAGATAACATTTGGAAAATTAGATTGAATCAATGACCCCAGAGCTCACAAACATTGTTTCACTCCACATACATTTCATGCTCCCCTCCTCTGTCTTAACAGAAACATTAGAAATACAAGCTTCTAAAGTTTTAATTACAGTTGTCGGTGTTAACCTACTGGCTGTAATGGATCAAGGTCTGAAATTAGTCAACTTGTCAACTATGTGGAATGCTGGGGTCACAGGGACATCAGGGATGTTAGGGTGACATTTTGTGACCTTAAGTGAAAAGTGCAAATGCTGTCACATTAACCGGGGATCATTGGATGTCAGTGAGTCATTTAATGCATGCACTCCCGCACATTTCTAAATTTATAACAATGTTGTCCTTTCAGAAAATAAAAAGAAACACTGTATTTCCCAGAATTAGTCATCATCATAGACCACACAGGGGAAGCAGGGCAGCACTTGAAGTGAAGTAATACATTTAAACGGAACACTATAAAGTTCATTTCTTTGCATTCATTTGATTCCCAAATCCTGACACAGGTAAAAAAAAAAAAAAAAAAAAAAGTTTTGCATTGTTAATATGGACTAAAAAACTGTTTTAAACTGCAAAATCAGAGAATTTTAAACATGCAATTAAAAATGGAAATGAATTGAATTTTAGGGATTTATCAAAATAAAATAAAAAATAGTTAGACAGCCCTAGTTTTAATGTGCATAGAGTGCTGGACATATATCAGATAGTTTAATAGAATATATACGAAACGATAAATGTAGAATAACACATTGTAGATAGATTACATACATGGAGGTATTCAGGAGAAAATGTTGTGTGTCTATGTGTGTGCACTGATATATATGTATACACAATATTGAAAAGGGTTTAGCAGTAATATATGAATGACAAAAAGCTATTGTAAGGTTGTGATATTATTGCTTCTATATTAAATTTGAACTTTATGGCTTTCAGGCCTCAGTATGAGAGTGACATGCTTTGACAGCCGACTCAGGTTGAATGTGTCATATTTACTAGCAGACCAGACTGTGCTTTCCCTTCCTCATTGCTTTCCAGACAGACACATGGCTGCTAGGCACACGTTCAGACTTTTACTTTCTAGATCCTCAAACACAAGTGTGTGCTCGGCTCGTTTATGTTGCTGTCTGTCATAATGAATGACAGGATTTTCAGAACCGCTGAAAGTCCCGCCTACAGAAAACAAAACTAGGCCGACTGCTCGTCCTGGATGCACAGCCTCATATTTCACCGTCTCTAGGGTGCAATCTGCTCTATTAGCGACTGTTGCCAAAGAAGAAGCAATTTGTTTTTTTCCGGCCTGTCAATCAAAAAATGTAACTCACCCTATTAGCGAGTCTTCTCCCAACTGGTTTCCGCCCTCCACCATCGCCTGGGAGAGTGAAGTGAGGGGAAGCTTTTTCTGTAGAAGACAAATAAGATGATCAAACTAATTCTGAGACGTTAAAACTGAAAAGATGGACAGAAATAAAATGAAAGTGTAGAGGCTTCGTTTTTTGAGGCTGAAGGTAAATGGAAAACTCATCTAGGACTTTCCATTGAGCGGTGAATTCAGGAAGAGGAAGAGAGCTTTCCGAGCAAAGGAGGGAAAATACAGATGTTGAATGGGATTGAAGATGCAGAACTAGGGAAGTGAGACATCTATCAAATGACAGCTCTGGAGCTTGTTTTTTCACTGCAGCAGAGTTTACATTTTTTTGTGCGTTCAGCTTCCTGTTTTTTTCACCAGAGAATCCCAAAGGCCAAAGTGTCATGCAGAGTGAGTAAAGATGAAAGATGTCTGAATGGGAAATGGAGCAAGTGGTGCTTGGAACCAGAGAGACGAATAAGGAGTCTTTTTGTTTTTTCTTTACCTGACCGTTTCCTGTATAGAGGCGTGGTACAGACTGTGGTGCATTTTGGGATGATGTGGAGTAGAAAACACAAAAGAGAAATCATGTATTGTTGGTCTACTTTGGACACTTTGAAAGAAATCATTCAGAGCTTTGTGTAGGGAGTGAGTTCAATAAACAAGTTATTACACATCCTGGAACTGTCAATTGACTGGTTAGTTGATTTTTTACTCTTTTATATAATAAGCTTGATATCTTACATGTCTCTTCTCTGCGTCTGCACCGATGTGTCCCTGTAGACATGACACCATCCGCTTGTGGGTGTTGTGGGAAACCACCCGCACCAACTCCATGCGCCGCTCAATCTGTGAAAGAGACAAGACATGCAAGAAGTCAGCATCAGTCATCCAAGATCAGAGTGCAAATTAGATATGCTTTTTGATGGACGATTTGATATTATATAGGCTTTATTTTGAAAGTATAAGACCAGTTTTATTTTTGTAAAGCCATGAGCTTTGACTTCCTGTTGTTTTTTAGTACAAGTACACAAACAATTGCACATTGTGAGAAGTCTTTAAAAGGCTTTATATGTGATTGTTCACACTTAAATGTAATATAAATCAAGTCTATCCTCTGAAAATAACTCTGTGAGTCATGACTGTCTACAATGGGTGTAACACCTGAGTCCTACTGTCTGTGATGTTTTCAGAGTCCTATCTTCACTTTGTTTACATCGCCAGGACAGCCGGCTGACTCCTCCCCTCGCGTATAAAAGTTGTTTAATTGAGGGACTAGAGAAAAGAAGAATAACATACTGTACTCACTGCTTAACTGTGTTTCTAGATCACGGTCATTTCAGGTAAATTTACATGCAGTGTGAAGATACGAGCATAATAAAGATCGCTAGCATTAGCATGCTAACACAACAATGCAGCGCGAGTTGTTTTGGTTTCATGCTGGTGCTCAAGGGTGACATCTGCTGGATCAAAATATATATATCACATATAAAGCCTTTAATCTACAGTAGGCCACACTATTTAATTGGAATTTGGTTGAAATTTCATTAATCATTGCATGTCGCCATACCAAGAACGATCAGAACCAACTCTAATGATAACTGTAGTAGACTTTGAACATATTTTGTCAACAATTAAGTGTACTTATTCAAATAGATAGCATCCCTCATCCCTCCGATCTCTCTTTCTTTTCACCTTGATGGCGCAGAGAGACAGCTTTGCATAACCAAAACTCTATAAAACATGGACACGGTATCAGTGACATCACCCATTGGTTACCTCTTAACTTCTGATCAATCCAGTATCAGGCAGAGAGTTTGAGTTAAGGCGGGCCTTAGGCCTCCTGACAAACAGCAGTAATGCACCACCATCTGTCAGTCAAATCAGCCGGGCCCAACATTATTTAAAAGTATGCTCGACTCTTGTAAAAATATAATAAAAATGGATGAGTTATAAATAAACAAGTCCCCCCCCCCCCCACAGTGTGTATGGATAAAGAAATTAGCTATTCAGACCAAAACATTATTTTTTTTTAAACAGGCTGTTTAAATCTGTGGTAAAGGGTGTCAAAGGGGATTGCTTAGCTTTTGGAGCCAGCCTCAACTGGACAGTAAAGGAACTGCATTTTTTTTTTTGCACTGCCAAAATGGGCTAGTGGAATTATATGAAGCAGAAGACAGGGGAGGACTGTTCATTTTGCTTACTCCCACATTAGTTATAACAAACACAGTGTAAATGTAACCTAATCATCAACACCTTATCCCAACACCATGTGTAACCATTAAAGGCTTTATATGTGATTTTTTGATCCAGCAGATGTCGCGCTTGAGCACCAGCATGAAACCAAAACAACGTGTGCTGCATTGTTGTGTTAGCATGCTAATGCTAGCGATCTTTATTATGCTCGTATCTTCACACTGCATGTAAATTTACCTGAAATGAGCGTGATCTAGAAACACAGTTAAGCAGTGAGTACAGTATGTTATTCTTCTTTTCTCTAGTCCCTCAATTAAACAACTTTTATACGTGAGGGGAGGAGTCATCCGGCCGTCCCGAAGATGTAAACAAACTGAAGATAGGACTCTGAAAACTCAGAAAGCATCACAGACAGTGGGACTCGGGTGTTACACCCATTGTAGACAGTCATGACTCACAGAGTTATTTTCAGAGGATATACTTGATTTATATTATATTTAAGTGTGAAACATCACATATAAAGCCTTTAAGTAACACATCTGTGTCTGCAGCACCGATGGCTGATGTGTCCCAGTTGCACGCACTGATCTGATTTGTAGTTGCCTTTTGGGGAGTCAGGGGTCAAAGCTCATGCATGATTGATAAGCGCTGTCCTTGCGGAACAACGCTGGAATGTTATCTTTCAAACACATGACTCATCGGAAGTGTCGCCGTAGCAACGGGCACTGGGCTGTGACCTAGAGCGAGGGGTTGTTCGGCTTTTAAAAAAAAAAGGTCTTTTTGATTACACAGGCTTTTCCCTGTCTGCCGGACCAACTACACAGATCCACTGTGTGCTTTTAGCCCGACAACATATAATACGGTCATTGATGGCGGCCACAGCCACTCTGTGGTCAAAGACAGAGGCCGACTGAATCTCTGCAGGATGACTATTCACTGTCCTCGTCATGCCAGGTGCCTGACTGCGACTGACAGTGTCAACATTAGGCTGCCTGTCATCAGCCCTTGAATAGAGCTGATGATGATTGCAAGTTTTTAAACATACTTCAGTGATGCAAAAACTGGTTCAAGTTGGCAGCGCTTGTGAGAAAGTCAACAGCAGATTGTGTGCACAAATTCTAAAAAGGAAAAGGTGAGTCTTTTTTTTAAAGGTTATGAGAAAAAGTGGAAGTCTTTGTCCATAAGTGTTTGATAGGGATAAACATCTTCTCAAGAGCTGGGAAAAACAATGTGCAGAATATAAATGGGAACATTATGGTCTAGGGGGTAAAACAAGCAGAAATAGAGGGAGACGACTGGAGAGGGAGGATCATCTAAATACCAGACAATTGTGTTCCAAAAACAGAACTGAGTCGGAACTCAGGAATTCCACAGCAGATATCCGCCTCTGTGTTCCCTCCCTCTGTTCCCTTGCTCTTACGTCATCGCCGACCCGTGGTGGCCCCCCGGCATTCCCCAAACAGCTGGGTCAAATACAAACTTATCAAACGCACACTCCGGACATGTAAACGCTCGGCTTCCACAGGCTTGGGAACACTTCTCAAGACTCAGTTTGTGCCTGGCACAAAGCATGTCAGGGATTCCCCTCCCTGTTCCTGTGTGGGTGTATTGGAAATGTTTGGGTTACATGGCACTGGGAGTATTCCTTTTCCTTTCATTGTAAAAAAAAAGGAAAAAAAAAGCAAAGACACAATACAGTCATAAAATATAATATGTGAAGGCGTAGGAGAACCTCGACCAAAAATGAACTGAGGAGACAATACAGCAGGGAGCGCGGCGTGTTTTTCATGCTTTGTGATGAGGTCAACACATGGTCAATCCCATGATGACGCGTCAATGAGCAGGGAATCCCAATGCGGAGCAGGGTATACAGACAAAGAGGGTGTCTGTCTTACTGCCACTGTTTATTTATCGGTTCCTTAGAGAAAGGATGTTAACATGTCTGGACATGACTGAAAGGAATAAAAATAACATAATATGACGCATTGAGGGTGGAATTAGGCAAAGGGCCATTAACGGCAAACAAACTAGACTTTGTTTGCAAGAGCACAAATATGACAGAGGTGTTTAAGACAGCTGGTTGCTACCTTGTAAATTTTCTCTCAGCTTTAAACACAACTACAAGGGTGTGTTCAAGCTGGCACCGTGGTAACTTCAGGAGTATTTCTGGGGTGCTATGAAGAGGTGCAGCAAGGAATGGACAGCTGGCGCAAGAATGCTGGGTGGCTCCGAGGAAATCACTGAAAGAGCTAGAGCGATAAGAAGGGGCTAAGAATTCTCGTTCACACAACATGTAAACGGTATCAAATGAAGGAAGCCTCTGGCTGATCACACAAAGGTAGTTCTTTCAGCCATTGTTCAGAGAAGAGATGTTGCACTGTGGGTAATTTCCTGCACATGTGTCACATGTTTTTTTTTTTTTGCAGAGGACCAGCAGAGATCCTCAGTCAATTTATTTGAATTAAAGAAATGTGAACACAAACTATAGATACAATAATATTTATATATATTGTAATATTGTAGTCAAAGTGATTGAATTCACATTGCATTATAGCGCTGCTGAATGTTGAGAGGAAGCGCGAGTGGCACAGCTTGTTAAATCACAGTGGGAGCTTCACACACACACACACACACACACACACACACACACACACACACACACACACACACACACACACACACACACACACACACACACACACACACACACACACACACACACACACACACACACACACACACACACACACACACACACACACACACACACACACACACACACACACACACACACACACACACACACACACACACACACACACACACACACACACACACACACCACACACACACACCACACACACACACACACACACACACACACGTTCTACCCCACTAGCTCTATCATTCCCACCCTGCCCCTATATCACCTCTGTTACTATCTCCGATGGCAGCACAGAGTAGGGATCACTTTGTCCCCCCATAACGCCTCATAGTGAAGCCGTGACATCACAGGGGCGTAAATATCACACTTTGAACTGGCAGTCTGAATAGGGCTATTGATTATTTTGCCCTCTAGTCACCATAGTAAACATAGAACCCTTTTTTTACTAGGCACATATCTTCTGAACAATTTGAAGCTCAAAAAAGTAAGAGACATAACTCTGTCTCAAAGTCACCCTCTTTAGAGATCTGGAATCACTGAAGTCCTTGATCTTTTAATGCTGAATCATTAGAAATGCTGATTCCAACCAGATGAACAGAAGAGAGAAGAAGCCTTGAATCTAAAGTTTTAACTTTTTCTAAATTCTAAGTTCATGAAGTTGATGTAGTTTCTTAGTTTTCCTGGTTATTGTATGTATTTTGAGATCTTTGTTATTTAAGTCTGCATCTGCTCTATGGGCTTTGTCAACAAAAAATATTTAAGTGACAGTACAGTACAGGCCTCTGTTATTAGGTAGAAAAAATATTTTATTGTGAAAATTATAATGTGATTAAAGGTAGCGTGGAAAGCATTTTAGCCAGCAGGTCTTCTATATTCTTTAAGTTTTGTAGACATGTTGAAGATGTGTTCTTATCAAAAGTGAGTTCATTGTTTATCACTTGAGGTCATATGTCTTCACTTTTTAGGGGGAATGCATTGACTGTATGAAAGAGAAATTGTCTGATTGTTTTGTTTCTTCAGAATTTGTTGTAGATGGAGGTTTGAGAAGAAATTGATATTTCTGTGCTGTTTTTTACACATCATAAGTCAGACTCGGACCCACTACATACATATACTGATTTCATTATCTACAATAGGTTTAAAAGAGTTGAAAATTATCTGTATTTCAAATAAAAACACAATCTAACATCATGCATCTTTAAGACAAAGTAATGTGATGCTGAGCAAACACAAATACACTGAATTAAAAGCAAAAGTCAGCGAAAGTTCATTTATAAAGACAAAAAAACATTTCAGGACACGTTTTTCATCGACTGGAGGATAAGAGGGGAATTCTTGTTCTAGGTGATGAGCAACACAACCATATTGGCAACGAAAAGGCTGAGCAAGTGATTTCTATCACTTCCATCACTTCCTTCTAAATGGACAAATCAAGTCCTCAGAGTCTCAACTGCCTTTTTGCAGAGAGAGGGCAGAATAAGTGAAAACTTCCTGAAATGTTCAGGGTGAGCTGCATGTGTGAGTAGCTGAATCTAATCTATCTCATCTGATAGTCTCCTGCTGTGAGAGACACATGTGAACAACCACATGTTTTCAGGGGAGGCCTGCCTGAACATATGAAAAATCAGTATGAAATCAGCTTTATATTAACAGTGAATGTCAAAAGATCAGACATAATATAACACCCTGTACTGAATGCAAAGTGCCTGAAGCAGATGATTAGTCACCACTGTCTGCTCATGCTAGCTCATAATCTAACCCTGATGTTCTGTATGACACCCTTTCTGACAACATGAAGCCAATAACATTTTCATAATTACTGAGAGAGAGGAAGGCACTGTTTGCATATGCACCTGCTACAATGGAGGGTGGGGCCAGGAGAATAATGGGAAGGAAAGGGTGTCAGACTTTGTAGCCTTGGCTGTTCTCAAAGAGAGCTCAAAGCCAGCTGAGTTTGTTTTCACATCTATGACACCTCCCATTCAGGCACAAAAACAATCCTCGTCGCTGGAATGTCTTTGCTGAGCAGCCAGGAGCTTGCCGTCCCACCTGCTGTCAGCGTCAGCGAAATGAAGACGGTATCTCGAGGGAAATCCCTACTGCAGCAGCTTTCACACGCTCACATGAAGCTATACAGACAAACGGTACCTACTTTGACACATCTACAGCTATACCCTGATCTCCATTCAGCTTGT
Organism: Labrus bergylta; assembly: GCF_963930695.1. NCBI lineage: Eukaryota > Metazoa > Chordata > Actinopteri > Labriformes > Labridae > Labrus > Labrus bergylta. The sequence continues at coordinate 20,361,399 of NC_089215.1, read as the reverse complement.
TGAGCCCTGGGATGGAAGAGCTAATAAACAACGTCCCTGGAGTCTGCAGGTCTTAAAGCTCTTCACCAGCTGAACCCACTGACAGAAACATTCAATCAGAGAGGAGGATCTAATAAGTGATATCAGCTGCAGTCGGGTTGGCAGCAGGACGTGCATACTTCTGTCCAGCTGCTCTTTAAAGTTCAACTAGTCTTTCCTGTCTAAAGGCAGTGAAGAAATCAAAACAAAAGGCTTCAAGGCTTCATTCCTTCGTCTCTTTGATGTTTGATCTGCAGTTTATGCTGCTCTGTCATATTAAGGTGCACCGCAATAGATATGTTGAGATCTGGAACTGCAGCATACAGTAAAAAAAACAATCTCTTACTTGATTGCATGAAAAGATATTTCTAAAGGTTTCATTCAAAATAAAAAACTAAACCAATCAATAATTAACACAGCCAAGAGCTAAGGGGACAGAGTAAAGAGTTAAATGACCTGGTATGACCTTGGAATTGTCAATACTTATTATCCAATTCAATCACGTGTACGTGTGTGTGTGTGTGTGTGTGTGTGTGTGTGTGTGTGTGTGTGTGTGTGTGCGCAGTAGTGAGTTCTTCAACTCTAATGGAACTAAAGCTGTGCTTAAAGTTTTTAACACTGGAGAGAAAACCTTATTGATGGCGTTTAAAGGAGTTTGCATAATCTTGCAAACATTCAGCGCTTTACTATAAAAACGCCTCCTTTGTGTTAACTATGGAGTAGTTGACCCTCAATTATTCACACTATGATATAAAATACTGAGGATTAGGAAGGGAACAAACTGGTCCGTGTGCCCGCAGACTCTGCCAAACAGATGCAGCGTTTCCAGCTTTGAGACCTGGTCAGAGCTCTGCAGTGGGATTAATGATTTACCTGTAAGAGGTCATCGCTGAGGACTTCTGTCTTCTCCGCTCTGTGGGTGACAAAAAGACAACAGAGAGCAGATGGATTAGATATGACAGACGGGACAGCAGATCAGGTTCACATGTTGAATGTGCACCCAGTGTGAAAACATCTTGACAAATGACACCATGGCTCCAGAGAGACAGGTTTCAGAACAACAACAAAAACTAGTGGCAGGTATTGAACCTGTTGCATCAGATGGAATGGTTAAAACAAGGGTGGGTCTATTTAGTTTGTTCATGGTACAGCAAGGCAAGAAACAGGGCTGGAATCAAAGCTTGAGGCAAACATATTTCTCTGCAGCTGCATGGAGCTCACCCTTTATTGCAAGCAGCTTTAAATAAATCTGGTAGAAATGCACAAACTCAGTTGAGCTGAATGCTAAAGTGTGTTTCCCACAGAAGGCCTGTCTCTGCTCCTCAAGAAGTTTTCTTAGGTTTTCTTAAGATGCAGCTAGCTCATGATGTCGTGCAGCCACACAGCTCTGCTCTGCTCTGCCTGAGCCTATTAATAGTGAACTAATAGTTGGACTCAGAGAGGTCAGACAGATTAGATTCACTTAAAGGGAGAAGGCTGGGAAAGACAGACTCGGCTCATACTGCTAATCGACACCTTCACACGGGCTGACAGCTTCTGCAGCAAGTGGTGGGAGGCGGGAGTTAGGGGCGGAAGAAATGCATTATAATGGTTTACTTGCAGCTAAAGATCACTAAAAGTTAGCAATATCAAAATTGTATTAAAGATGGACGCTTACATATGAACTACTGGGCACTTTTTTTAGGTACAGATGTAACATTAGGAGACAAATAAATCCAAGCAAATCATATACAAAATAATGTTCATCTGTGAAATTATGAATATAATTTAAGGTAAAATGTCAATGCTCTCTTTTCATACATCCACATATACATGTGCATAAAGCTATAGAGGTTTGATTCAGGTTTGTTTTACGTTGATTTTTAGGGTGCTGTATTGTTTTTTTGTACCCCAAAAAAAACACAAAACATGACAAAAGTAGTAAACACACTTATAGAGCTACTTCTGCAAAATATTAGGACAGATAAATGCTTGTCAGTGCTCTTCTATGTTGCAGCTTAAGGGTTTATGCTCTGGAAAATTCATCAAAATTGACTTCAAATCGTGTTTTTAAAACTACGATGGGAGTTCATTAACATCAGAAAACTGTGTTAAATTTTAACCAGCTTTTAATTAGATTGTTTAAAGTGTCTGATGAATGTTTAACTTCTACAGTTTCACACAAAGAGTCCGTTTCTTGGGCTCTCTAGCACTCTGTTTCTAACTCCATACTGCAGCTTTTCTACAGATGTTACTTTACACTTCCACTTTCGAAATAACACAATTTTCAGAAAAGTAGGAAGCGTGATACTCGACCTTCCCTAATGTGAATTTTCTTTTACTAGGGAGAAAAGAGAGCTCATGGGCAGATGTCCAGTAATGAGCCTTTTATCTCCTCGTGCTCTTCATCCCTCACTCTCACCTGACACAATTGTCAAACGTGTTGCTTCTGTTCCATCACTCGTAACAAAGACTGTGCAGGTATTGTTCTGTCTATGTAGTGTGCAAACTTTTTCCAAGTGGAGCCCTCCAACTGCAGTAAGTAACCTGTAGACAGTCGCTTGCCTTCATTTTGGGGAAACTTGAGCTTTAAATGAAGCCCGGGCTTTCCTCCAAAAAACGGCTCAGTATGAACTATAGTAGCCTCGTCACAGCTGCTTTCAATTACAACACAGAGACAGAGCGAGGGAGACGGACAGAGAGGGGACGCCTGTTTGGGGGTTTTTGAAGGAAAGAAATACAAATAGACAGATTTTGGGGGGCGGGGTTAAAGACTCCTTAAAGCGCCAAACCAGAATAATCTAGAGGCCGGAGATGAATGGAAAGACTTTCAGTGGAGGGGAGTCAAAGCCAAGCTGGTGAGGTCACACATGCAGAGTGACGACCCGCAGAAACCTACACAGACAAGACTCCCAGCTTAGCTGCCAGCACACATACAGAGTTTGATTAAAAAGCCACAATATGGAATACATGTTATGGTGTAGTATACATGCTGAGGAGAAAATGTGGTCCAGCCAATGGCCTAAGCTAAAACAAAAAAAAAAAAATGAACAGAGAATTGAACCACTGTACGTCAAGCAGAATGATCAAATCATGAAAACATATTGAAATTTATGCACAAATATAACCTCCTAACAATTTAAACATCTGAATTTAGATGATACTTTAAAAAGGGGGGTTGTAAAAAGTTGTGGGATAATTGCAAGTGGACTTTGCTTGAAGATTTAGCTTACTCTTTTGGATTTTTAAGTAGTCGATCCGTGCATACTGATGTAAACATGAGCAAGAAACCTGGTGACGCTGGTTGTATGACAAATATTGCTCTAACTTTGTAACTTTGTTGTGTGATCAAAACACATCGGTCTACAGTTGAGTTCAGAAGCTCTTGTTACAGAAAATCTGTATTCTGGAAAAGCACCGTGTCATGGCGAGTAAAAATAGGCTGTGTGCCATCTGGTCAGAGGACAAACAACAACAAAACAACAATTGTTTTGCAGGCATCAGCTGACCCAGTGCAAAAAAAAAAAAAAAGAGCTGACCACCATCGTGCCGCAGTGAAGCTGCAGCCTTTGGAGAAAGTGTGTCAGTGTGCGCCCGCATGTGACTCCTTAACAACAAGAGATCCTGGCTGCTGGGTCAGAGTCGTAACCATGGCGATTTACAATCAAAGTGGAAGGGGAGTAAGTGAATACTGCAGCCGTTAGCACAATAGAGCTGCTGTTAGCGGCCACTCAACACAATCAGCCGGGCTGAGGAGAGGGGAGGGTCTGCAACAGTTGGCAGCTTAAGGCAGAAGGTAATGGATACTGGACTGAGATGAAAGGAGGGGAATAATTGAGTGACTCAGCCCATACAACCTCGCTAATGTAGCTGATTATGTGCTGTTTACCTTACCATTAGACCTGAGCAAGAGACAGAGGGAGATGTTCAAAACTGACAGACTTGTACACAATTTTTAATCTGGTGGTTTTAAAAAGATGAACCTTTTTAACGATCAGGACAGAGTGAGCAATCTCGGGCTCTTCGCCCATGCTGCAGCCATAATAAACACTAAATACACAAATGCAGCAGCACGAGGCGGCCCGGGTCGTAACAGAGCAGCACTACCAGTAAAGTCCAATTACAATAATTCAGATAGTTAAACCACAATGCTGACACAATGAATACAGGTGTAATTAAACAATGATCAAAAGTATAAGCAATGCAACAGACAATAATTTCAATGACTCTTTTCTCTACACTAAAACATATTGGAAAATAGGACAAAAAAAGTCAATCATCTTTTTCCAAACCACCCCAGGGTGTCTTAATAAGCTTGTTTTTATTTGCATAAGTGTATTATGAGAAAAGATAATACATTTTAACTCCATGACTTTAATGGCTAATCAATAATGAAAATGGGGCTAATTCATTTTCTCTAACCTCTAGCAGTATGTCCAATCATCCCAAAAGTCTGTTGGAATGCTTTCTGGGATTGACATGGTTAGCATCCTCCTTTTTGCCGTAAGCATGCCACATTTTTCCGTCCTACTGTCATCATTTTTAAGGATTTAAAAATTACTGTCACAGCTAACAAACATACAACATCAACGTCAAAGGTACTATTTGTCACCAGCAGTACCACAAAAGGATCGTCGCTCACACGCCTATCTGTCCTCGAGGCTCTGGACTGATGAGACACAGGGAGACGCCCAGAGTCACCTATCCTATTCAACCCACTGTGACATTCACCCGATCTTTCTGGGAATGTTTCTTTTCAACACTCATGACTAAAACAAGGCCCTCCAGATATAATGTTTATACATAAGGTTGCATAACAAACTGTTAGTAAATGGGAAGATTGTTGTTGAGAGATATGGCATCAGTAAGGATTATGTAATGCTTATATTTACAGAGAATGATTATCTGGGAGGGGGAGACAAGCTCTGCATACATTCAGTCACCTCTCTCAGTTACAGTGCAGCAGGGTAGGGGGCCGACTTTTTGAAAACATGCTGGTCAGCAACTGGCTGTTAGCTCGTGTTTGTATTGATCCATTGATTGGTGTTACTCTACTCTAGTGTGACAAAATAACAATGAAAAAAAATCAAAGTTATGAAGCAGTCATACTAATTGGGTGTGTAGAATAATTGGGTTTTCCCCTGGAAATTGGATACTTAGGGAATAAGTGTTCTGCTTGTCTCTGATTTTTCTCCACTTGTAAAAAGCATTGGATGGAGCCGGGTAGGTGTGTCCCTCTGTTTCCAGTCTTAGTGCTAAACTAAGCTTAGCTAACAGACAGGCGCTTCAAGTTTTGCTGACAAACACGAGAGTGGAATCAATCTGTCAATCTAACTTACTTAACTTAAACATACATTATCTAAAAATCAATTTTCAAATGGCTTTAGCAGAGGCAAAGTCATTAAAAATAATAAGGCTCTGCTATTTATGAGGTCTTTATCGACCACATTTTCCCCCAAAGTCTCTGTCCTCAGCCATCTTTCTACCAACGACAAGGTATCTCATGGTAGATCACAGCTAGCTGCGACTTCATCTGATTGGCCAAGGTGTGGGAATGCAAAGTACTGTGATCCATCTGTATGGTCAAATGTTTATTTGACAAAGGCTGTGTCCGCAACTAGGCCTGAGCTCCGTTCGATGAGCTAGCATCAAGCTGGCGCGACCATCGGCCCGTGAATATTGAATAGAATTCAACAAGCAAGCGTTCATTACTCATAAAACTACGTAGTCATTTTAGTGGTATTTGGCAACATGTATGTCAGCACTGAAATTGGATTTTAAGCTGCTAGTTTGCTGGCTGGTGAGCTCTGCGATTGCACAGTCTGAGAGCTGCAATGCATTGTGGGAGTGGTTTAGTATGACCAGCATGATCCTGTTTCATACTTTAAACTTCTGGCCGATTAAGTTTACATCCGGCTATATCTCAAGATTTCATACTATGAACTATGATTTTGGATCATACCACATACTCAATTTGTATTCGGTGACACAGCCCAAGTGTTAATGCATACATTTGCATGGAAATACTGTGGGGTTTTGGTGCTTGTTGAAATTGCTAAGAATATGGGAATATGACCCCTCAGTCACCTTTAAGAGGTGCTTTTTATTTCAAGCAAGAACCACTATAGAGCACCAACCATTTGAGTGAATTCTGCTAACGGCTATAAGATGAATCACTGAGTAAACTGAGGACCGACTGAACAGATTTAAGGCTCCTTTGCCCTAATCTCCCCTCAATAGTCCATGATTAGATCCAAACTATGTGAACCGATACTTATCTTGAACTGATTTCCAGACCGTCAGAGGTGATGTCATTATCAAAAAGCAAAACAAAGAAAAAGGCCAGCTCTATAACACTGTCTGTAGAGTGCAAAATATTAACCTCATACAATGTCTATAAAGCCTAACTGTTAGATTATCTCCGTGTAGATAGCGGTAAATGACGCACTATTTATCCGTTATCTTCTTTAAAGGTGTTACGGAACACATTAACCTGCAGCAGCATTCACATATGGGGCCAAAGAGTTCAAAGATAAAAAAACTACAAAATATCTTCTCTAAACAGTCTCCCCTGGCATGACTCATGAGTTGTTTTTCACCCTGTCTCGCTCTCAAATACATCAATCTCCCGAGCTCTCTCTCTCTCGCTCCGTCTCTCTCTCCGTCTCTCTAGAAAGCACCGGCGTGTCTCTGGGAGGCAGTTTCCTGTTTGTGGGAGAAGAAGGAGAGATTTCCTTAGAGCCGCTGCTTACTGGACACAGTGTTCTGTCTTTGCACAATCACAGGAACCCAGGGGGCAGCGGAGACGGCCTTTTGCACATGCACACTTTTGCACATGCAGACGCACAAACAGGCCCTGACTTGAAGAAGCAAGCACAGTTATTCACATGCTGACAGATCTTTCATTCAGACTGGTGTGTTTATGAAAGCTCTAAGAGGTTAAGCCTACATGTGTGCACACAGCGGAGCAAGTACGTCGCAACTACCCCTCCTTCCACGCACATACAAATGTCTGTTTTCTGCATTACATTCTCTCCACTTCTTAATTTACTGCTGCTAAGGAAACTATGACTATTCCAGCTGCACTGATTCTTCTGGTCCTGAATGTGGCCTGCAGGATTTGCTGGCCTGTGATTATTTTCATTGTCAGTTTAACTATGACTTTATTTAGTAAATTAAACAAAAAGTTTTCAATAATAGAACCTTTTTACTCAATAGGTTAGTCTGCATATGTTTGCTTGCATGTCAAGTAGTGTGCACACTCGCTCAATGAGGAAACTCTTGGTAAAACATGGCGTTTTATGAACATCATTGGCAGCTAGGATAGCAGCCTGCTTTACAAAACATCCTGTTTCCTGTTAAAAAGCATTTTCTTAGCTATGTCTATTTTTTATTTCAGTTACTGGATACACTCTTTTCCAGTTAGAAAAAAAAGCCTTTGGGGGGCGCTGATTGGCCTAGAGGTGAGGTTGTGCTCCATCTACAGTGGCTATAGTCCTCAAAAATGGCGGCCCAGCTAATGTTACCTGCAGCTCACCTCCTCACACATGCAATTCAGCTAAGAGTGATGTGAGATACTGACTATGTTGAACTATTTTCTAAAACTTCAACAATTAGTCTCCTGATTTCTTCTTGCTTATTGATTACCAGGACACTCCTGCATCAGTCATTTTATATCATGAAGCAACTACTAGAACTAGTTTTTATACAAGCATCCTTTTTACTTATGGTTTGTTTCTTGCTAGCAGCTACTTGCCCTCCACGACCTCCATCCGCATTAGCTGTCTCATTTGGGAGAAAAACACGACTTTTTACCTTTCAATGTATATGAGATTCTGATCTATAACTTATTATTGGCAACCTGCCCCCACATAATAAAAGATGACAAGCAGTTGTTGTAAGCTTGTTCGTCTGGCACCGTCCTGTGGGTGCACACTCTGTCAGCCCCGAGGTGCCAAACACTGTTGACTCCCTTTAACACAAAATCTAACAACTAGAAAGAAACACACTAAACGCCACACTTAATAACAGTCAACACACTCTTGATGAAAACATTCTTTGACACATGTCAACCTCCCGTGAACACACAAGGCCCGGCTTTAGCCATCACTACTTCATCCTGCTGAGACCCTGTGTGTCATCACACAACAGCAACAGTGGCACTAATTAACCAAGCGAAACACTTTCTCATTGTTGTGAGTCTTTACCACTCACTTCACAGTTAAGACGCTGCCGCCTGTTTTAGGTTCACAGGGGGAGAATGAACCTTTGTGATATACTGCTCCATCATTTACACACATTTATCTATTTGATATATTTTTAGATGTATGCCTGGTATGGCTGAGCAATCAATCGCAATTTTATTGATATCACGGTATACAAATTTGAAATCATTCAAAAAAATAATAGACAGGATTTATTGCAATAAATAAGGAAAAAATAATAAACATAAACAATCAATGCTGCCTCAATCAGCATGGGTACATTTAATCTATTTGATGGACTGAGTATGATAGCCATGCTTTCACATCATTCTGAAGCATTCAGATGAAGCTCAAACTATCTGTTTGGTAAAAAGTAGGCTAGTCACTGCTGTAGCTTCTTAGTCCTGATGCACTGAATTATCATCTTCAGGCCCGGGTTGCTGTCTGAACTGTGCTGCACATTCTCAAGAAAGACCAGATATAGATTGTCATGTTTTGGTATCTATCCCCTGACATGTATTCTGAAAACCTCCTCAGTTTAAGGGCCTTTGTCATAGTTGGAAACATCTGGCCCACATAACACCCTGTCATTTGCACATTTTACACAGCAGACTATATTACTAGCGTGGGAAAATCTGTTGTGTCCACTCTGCCTTGAAAAATGCAGTATGTCCCTAACCATGGCCACATTCCTGAGTGTGTGCTTTTAAAAAAAGTAAGAGCTCACATTGAAAACCCTTTACTGGCCCGACTGACTAAGAATGAATGAGAAAAGTGCACCATCACTGGACTCATCATCACTGCTGTTTATTTCCCATGGAGATAGTACTAACACTGTGGAAGGCTGATTCAGACTTTTTTTTGTTTGTTTGGTTTTTTTTTTGGGGGGGGGGGGGGGGGACATCTGGTTGGCTCTAGACAGCAGTTTACTGTGGATACATTCACACATAGACTGAGGAAAGCATTCAACACTTTGGCTCATATTGTGTGTTTGTACAACCTGCTGCTGTAACGCCACAATTTCCCAGTTTGGGATCAATAAAGTAATTCTATTCTATTCTATTATTCTACTCCTGGTTGTCAGACATTTAGAGGAAATTATTCAGTCATTAAAGTCTTTGTCAACAAAGGCAACTGATTAGGTTTGTTGTCTTAATTATACAGATGTCTTTTTTTACTCTTATTTACAACAACTTCTAGACACAAAGTTGAGGATATTTTGGAGTCAAAACTATTTCGAAACCCTGAAACTTTGTGAGAAAGAGCTAAAGATAAAGTCTTCTCTCTTCAAATGACTAAACAAGGCTGACTTCAATACTTGCCTGCCAACTGTTTGATTGGCGAGCTGTTTCATCCGGTTGAACTGCTTCTTCATTTTCGGTCCCTTGCCTCCCGAAGTTAAGCTTCAAAACCGGTCTTTGGTTTGTCATGAAGTTACCAGGGGGGCCTCTCCCCGGTTCAATTTCCCAAGCTGTCGCTATGACAGGGCAAAACAAGCAAGAGCCATTGAGCCCAAAGCCAATTAAAAATAGTTTGTAGCGTCGCTAGCCCCTAAGCTAGCCTTTCCCCAAGTGAAGATCCGAGAGAAAAGTTCCCGTTGGGGCGACGGCATGATCCGCGAACCAGTTTTTTTGTTGTATTTCCGTTCATTAAAGTCCAAGAGTAAAAGGCGTGAGCAACTTTCACTGGTTCCAGCGGCCATTCATGACTCCTCCCGGTCGCTGCCTTTACCGTTAGCCCGGTGAGCTAACGTTACCGAGCTGGATAATCCGTCGGCCGCTTTTTCCCAGAGCAGAGCGGCGCTGAGTGAACAGCAGCTCACCGACCTCCACCTCTGCCAACCAGGAGAGAGAGAGAGAGAGAGAGAGGGAGAGGGAGAGAGAGAGGGAGAGAGAGAGGGAGAGGGAGAGAGAGAGGGAGAGGACCACAGCAGCCTCAGCAACACCTCCCCCTGGACAGAAAGGAGATATCTTCTCACATTTGGAGCTCTGGAATGAAGGGAAACATCTTTTGCTACTTAACAAAAGTGCCATAATGTTGGGAATAAAACTTTTCTTTGCATGTTTTAGCAATGCGGATTCATCTCTCTCTTTGCTGATCTTGATCTGTGCATGTGTAACTAGTGTTTACTGACAAAAATCTATTTTAAATGTCTAATGTGCAGCTCACAATTAGAATAGAATAGATGTTTATTGCCATTTGCACAGGTACAGGACAGTACAGGTACATTGGAATTTTTGTGTGTTTCTCCCTGAGTCAGCTTCTACAAAAAAGTTTAAATGATATATAAAATAGAAAAAAAGAGTAGAAAAGTACAAATAAAGTAAAAGTAAAAATAAATAACATCTAAGTAAATTAAAATAAACTGTACAGAAGTTATACACTGTATTAAAACAAAGATATAATACAAAAAATAACAAAGGGAACACTGAAATGAAAATATAAATAAGTTTTCTTATTGAACTTATTATCTCTTATTGCACCTGAGGTTATTGCACACATATTTTTCACATATTTAATTATTTAATTTAATATTTAATCTTCAGTGTTGAAAAACATGTTTTTTTAAAGGCTGATTCTGCAGTCTGCTTTTAATCACCTTGTCTGACACCTATAGCCGCAGCAGGGAGAACAGACAAATCATAGAAAACAATTCTCTCTCTGATGGTCTTGTTTTCTTTTGTAGGAGGAATAGATGCTATACATTTCAATCTGATTCACATCCAGCCATAACATGAGTATCATGATGAAACAATATCTTGCAGACCCTGGCACTAACTCGTGGCTTTGTAGTGGATTATCAGCACTTGATTGATGAACGCTAACTTTCTTCACCTTGATATGATCAATGCAGCCATCTTTAAGTCACTCATCCTACAGAAAAGCTCTGAAATATTCACACAAGATGCAATGCACGAATATTGTGAGCTTAAAACCTTGAGTTTTGCAGACACAGGAATGAAAATTATTGCTGTGAAAATAACAAATTAGTCGTAAAGGAAAACACCCTTCCTCCAAATTGAATAATGAATGTTGTTTCATACATGAAGAGCACTATCAGTAACAGTGGCCAACAAAGAAGAAAGTCAGAATTGAAAATATTTCATGCTGCACAGTCTCTGTTTTTAAATTATGTAGGCTATCATTCACATTTAATGAGCCTTAGTTATATGATGTTAACCTATAATGATGAGGTAGTGTTAAAGACAACATACTGGAGAACACATGTTTCCTTACGGGAATAGCTTTTAGTATAAGTCTTTATCCATCAAGCTGTGAAGCAATAAGGCTCTACTTACCCATAATGCAACTCAAGTAACAGACACTTTCACAGACACTAAATTCAGTTTGAAGCCAAAGTCACTGCCCTTCTGCTGGCTCATACAGCCCAACTATTGATCCACATGCTTTTCAGCCGATTGTCAATTATGAATCACAAACCCAGCTTTCTAATATTTTGGAGACCCTTCAGCTGAAAGAAAACTAAATCATACAAATAGCCTACTTTGTATCCATCTCTCTTCTGACTATCAAAATATTTAAAGTAGTTCACATCCAAAGTCAATGCTGCTCTTTATCTTTCATGTGTGAGCTTCCATGTCAAAGTTAAGATCTGCCTTGTGCTGTGAAGCTGTACACAAAGAACATCCTGCAATGTTTTTTTAGAGCTGACTTTTGCGATTGATTGAATGATTGAATGATTGGTTGGACTTTGCTGTTAGACAAAGTCTGAAACGTGTCTTGCATCAAATCAACTCCATTTGCAACACAAAAACTAAATACATTTATGGAAATTCTCTGCAGTGGGCTATGCAGTTGTGTGGTTTCTCCTCCCTGTAGATCATATACACACATCTGCTGAAGTGTCTTACACAAGTAGGACATGTTTTCGCTTTCTTATGTAGCTTTCTATAAACTGCGTCCGATTATCTGAAGATCCATCACTCTCTTATAATATCTCACAAAAAATAATACTTGACTGTTTGAGTAAAATGTTTTTTTTATCTAAGAATCCAGCCAAATATCAGAGGGATGAGTTATCATTAAATTAAAATGCCATTTAGAATTTTAAATTTAGAATAAGCTAGTCTCTGTAGGACATCTCAACAACTTCTATTTTTGTACTTTAACGGATTTATTAACAATAGGCTACTTGTTAACGTCAGATTAAAAGTTTAGACGAGGATAACACTTTTTATCAAACAAAAAGAGGCTGTTCATTATAAACACAGCTGTGTGCAGCTCAGTGCGTAAGTAGAGGAGGAGAGGTAGATTTAAAATGTAGTTACAAGTCAATATTTGACATATAGCCTACCGTTACTTTTATTGTGAAATTAAGACATTTTGCGGTGACACTTTTACTCTGAAGGGTTTCACCCGGAAGTACCATCTGATCGGAACTGTCTCCGCACGCTATTTGCTCCGTGCTTGTTGCGCCTCACAGTCTATGGTTGCGACTAGCTAGAAAATTGACATTCCCTCTTTTAAAAGTGCTTATTTTCATTAAATTGCAGTTTATGTAGTATACGTAAGGAATACCGACTATGCTCACGGTTTTATTGCCCTTCTTCCCCGTTTTGTTAAATAAAGCTACCTGTCAGATTGAGCTAACAGGGGTTAGCTTGTTGTTGTTAGTGAGCAGCAGGTGAACGACATTCTGCAGAGTTTGCAGGTTTCGTGTTGACAACATAGGATAGTTAATGGCATCCCGGCAACCTTTTACTGACACGGACACTGCCGATGAGGCGGTGAGGGCGACCTGTGACGATGCAACGACATGCAAAAGGTGACAGATTGTTAGCAACAGCAATCATTGAACCCTCAACAATCATGAGGGTTCAATGAATTATGTATAGCATGTAGCGTGATGATGCGTATCAAAGCTTATCAAATCATGCTGTTTGAAATGACTAATCTATTACCTTACTTTTGCATTATAGTTCCAGGAAAACAAGTTAAGTTAGCCAATATTTAATGAAAGGCTATCATCTCTGTTGTAATTTACTAACATGTTTAATAACACATTTAAACATCCAGATATCATTCAAGAGTATTACTAAAGATGCTCATCTGCTATTGAGAAGTACAATGTTGGGACTAAAGGATATTAACAACAAGTAGTGTTCCAACATACAGACTCAGAGCTACAGGAGGTAGCCCTAAAACATTTTCTTTTTTTAGAGGAGGGGGGGGCAACAAAGAAGAAGTAGAAATGAACTAGAAGTGTGCATCCTTCTGCCCATGTTATATTTAATTGTGGTGGAGGTTGCAGACAATACAGTATTAACGGGCAAGGCAAAAAAACCAAAAAGTCCACCTGTCTGTAGGGCTGGATCTTCATTCTTTGTGCAATCAGAAGTCCAAGAAACCCTTTACCTATTTCAGGGTCTTGGGTTGGTTTTGTAAATGAAACGTTTAAGTATGCACATCACTTTCTTATGAAATCTGTAAATTGTGTTCTAGGTTTGCTACCAGTAAAAGTTACTGGAAGGACCCATATATCCAGTATTTTGCCAGATCTGTAGGGGAACGGAAGGCGCCTGAAATCAATAGAGGTAAGAAATCTTCTAACCCTAAACCTTCTTATTATTCTAAGTTACTTTTTTTTTTTTTTTTTTTTTTTTTTTTTTAAACCTTGTTCAGGGAGCTCATGGTAGAAGTCACAGCATCAACAACAGATAATGAGCATTCATTTCCATTCAGCACCAGTCTGTAGGGACTTGGCTTGGGAACCGGAGGGTCGCCGGCTCAAGTCCCGGTACAGACCAAATATGGAAGTTGGTCTGGTAGCTGGAGAGGTGCCAGATCACTTCCTGTGCACTGCTGAGGTGCCCTTGAGCAAGGCTCCCCACCACCAGCTCAGGAGCGCCCGCTGTGAGCAGCTCCATCACTCTGACATCTCTCCATTAGTGCATGTCCATAGGATCCTGTTTCTGCATGTGTGTGTATATGTCAGCCATGTGTGTGTTGCATGACTTACAGAGTGTAAAAACAGAAATTTCCCCTTGCGGGGATCAATAAAGTTAATCTTCATCTTAATCTTCATTTCCATTCAGCACCAGTCTGTAGGGTGTTTTAGGCATTTACAGCGTAGTAAGTAAATGCTCATTGTCATAATATTCACAACTTCTACAGTCGTCAAGCTCCATATTTGCGAGTTTCTACATCTGTTGGTATTTCAGCTGCTACATTGTTGACCCATATTGCAAAAAATGTTATTAGGAGTATCCCTTTTCATGTTTATTATCAGATGATGTAACAGTCTGTTTATTTCATTTGACAGGTTACTACGCCCGTGTTCAAGGAGTGAACCGCCTGCTCGATGCGTTTATAAGGAAAGCAGAGTGTGATTGTCAAGTAATCAACCTAGGTGCTGGACTGGACACCACGTTTTGGAGACTAAAGGTTAGCACACTCTAACTATGACTCACCTTTGCTCTGACTTGTCTTTTGGTCTTTTTTTTTTTTTTTTACCAAGCTGCTTATGATACACACTTACTATCTTCATGCAAATGTGCAATTCAATGGACGATTAAGTGTATTTGCGTGTTTTTTTATTTTATAGGATGAAAACCTCATGCCAAGGAAGTTCTTTGAAGTTGACTTCCCAACAGTTGTGTCCAGAAAAATACACAATATTAAGTAAGACACTCTTATCATGCACGATGTATATTGTCATTGTTTTTTTATGATAGTGTCAAACTTTTGCCGCGCATGAACCAGAGCAGCAATAAGTTTATCTTTAAAAGTTTGAAGATCTGATGATATTTAAAGATTGCGTGGTATGTTGCTGCACTCAACATTAAATTCTAATTTAATTTTGAAAATATGTATGATAAGAAAGTAAGTTAAGCAACACAAGTCTGTGAGGCTTTGTTTTCTCTTCTTTGGTAAGTTATTGCAGTGTGAGGTCGTGACCTGCAGAGGGAGACAAAGGGTTTGTCTAATTTAAGAGCTGATGAGTAGAAGTGTTGGAGGGTTTTTATACTGTATGTTTACCTTTGAGATGTCTGTTATATTTTATAAATCTTGCTTATCACAATAACATCTAGTATTTAGATTGAGCTCTTTAATAGCACTGTAATATTCAGTCCAGAAATAGTCAGCAAACACACACACATCACTTATTTGAGTGCTGAGTAGTTAAAAAAAAATCACTGGATGCACAAAGACTCTGTACACTATGATGAAGAGATGATGGTGTGTTCTTTAATGCGTAGAATAAATAATTAAGTACATCTTTTGGAGCCATGGTGTTGTGAGTCTATGTGCATCATATCTTCTGTAATATTTTATACGCCTCCTCACTATAGCATAGTCATTATTCCTTTGGTACTCTTCACAGCCTCAACCAGAATTATATAATAATAATAACTTTATTTATATAGCACCTTTTAAAAACACAGGTTTACAAAGTGCTTTGACAAACAGCAAGAACAAAGCAAACTAAACCAAACACAGAAAAACATTAACAACAGTAAGAATATAACAAATGCAAAATACCAAAAATAATTAAAAACAATTCAACAGAAAAGAACCCAAAGTGCACGATACACAACCAGACATATAGAACCCGACCATCACAAGAACCATCATAAGAACCCAGGAACACAAGAACCCAACAACATGAGCTGAGACCAAGAGGACCAAAGATTTAAAAAGATGTAAGAAACTAAGAGATAAAAGCAAATAAAAAGCAATGAGAAGGTAAGCGCAGTAAAATGAAATAAAAACAAGTGGTTAAAGGATCAAAAAACCCAAAACTATAATATTAATAAAAATAAAAATTAACTATAAATACGAAACATAAATAGACTAAGTAAGATAAGAAATTACCAAGTTAAAACACAAGAGGAGATTAAGATATGAGCATAAATACGAGATAAGACCATAAATAAAAGACAGTAAGAAGTAGAAGAAGATAAAAATAGTAAAACCAGTAAGAGAAGACATTAAGAAGACGACATCACATAAAAGCAAGTCTGTAAAAGTATGTTTTAAGAAGGGATTTAAAAGAATTGAGGGAGTCTGCGAGTCTTGTATAATCAAATATACGTTTGAATATCTGTGGTTCCTTTAAGCTACTGACAAAGATGGAGAGTTTCAGATATACATGCTGTCTCTCATTGTCTTGACCACCTGTAACCATTTAACTGTTAAAAACATGTTTTTACCTTTTGTGGAGTTAAGGTTCATTTCAGGACTATTGTATCAGTTCTAAACTCAGTGTCCTGAAATAAACCAACAATTTTACTTGTACAGTACATTAGTATAGTGTGTAGTATTTCAGGTGACTTTACTGATCTCTATTAGTATTATCAATATTAGTATTCATAACAATAATAAAAATAATATTACTGAAATATAAACACAATTTACCCCAATAGTTTTGTTCTATTATTAATCAAATCAAACCTTTTATATATTCTCTAAAGGACACTGAGGTTTCCTTCACTTCCAATGCGGTCGAGATTACAAGCACATTAAAACAACAACAACAACAAACACTTTGAATCAATTACAAAAACCACTGAGATCCAATAAAAACTGTTTAAATTCCAAACGAAGTGTCTAGAAATCTATTTCCTAAACTCTGCAAGAGACGGAAGAACTCCAATCTGTAGAGTTATTAAATATATTCAAGATTAAATTTGCACGCTATGAAAATACAGAAAATGGATGCAAAGTAATTGTTTTTTTTCCTTTCCACCAGGACAAAACCGCCCCTTTCCAAACCCCTCATCGAAACCCACTCCACAGACGCCCTGCTGCTAGGTAAAGCCAAAATAAACAACAGTCATAGCATGCTTAAAGTACAACATGGTCTAAAATAAATCTTTCTGAGCATCCGTTAAGTTGATCTTCCCGTTTCCTGACGATGGATGGATTTATTGTTTTGCACAGACGCCCACAGCCTGGATTCAGATCGTTACTGCATCATCGGAGCGGACCTCAGAGACATCTCCAGTTTGGATGAAAAACTGAAAAAGTTCCAGCTCAATCCAGAGTATGTAAACACATCACTTTTTCCATCCTCCTTTAAGTTTTTTGTATTTCATTTCATACTTGTCATGTTTTTTTTAAGCAGATAATAACATTTTGAAGGAAATGAACGCTAACCTGATGGTAATGGTGCGTTGGTGGAACAAGCCCAGTGTACTTTCTCACTCTGCCCTTTCTTAAGACATCTAAGAATTGCAGCGTATCTCTATGTTTTACTCACTGCGAGTCACGTAAGATAAGAGATTCACTTGAGACTATAAGAGAGAGTATTCACTGCTGTAATACAGATTATAAATTATGATGTCTGGGGCCTTATTTCAAAGGCTACCCCACCCAAAATGTGTCTTTTGCATGCCAAGAACTCAACCTCCTCTGGTCTTAAAATATGGCAGTGTGCTCATCCTAATATGCTATTTCTATAAGGCTGGGAGCATGAAAGGTAACAGAGGATAGATCCAAGTTCAAAGAGCATCTCTGAAGGTTTTTGATCTTTTATTTCATTGTTGAACATACTGTAAATGACAAAAAAAAAAAGAAAAGACCTCACGATGTTGAGAAATGGTTCGTTTTTTTGTGTTAGGGCAAAGATTCATTGCCATACAAGGAAGTTGGAAGGCACAGACATCCTTTTTTTGAGGATGTTTTCTTTGGTGAGCATGACTCCATCACCTCAGCCTGGAATTCACACATGTACGACCTGCATTCTTCCTGGGAAGTTTGACGAAGAGCGAGGCCGGCTTTTACAGGAACCTGCTGGATTGGAATATGTCATTTGTTTTTTTCTTTTATTCGTCTTAATTGTTACAGAGCCAGGGGTCATGACCCTTTGTGTTGAGCCTACTCACACTAAAGGTTGGAGTGTAAGTGCACCAATATCTCTGTGTGAATTTAACAGATGTTGTACTGTAAGTAGTTAGAAACTCATAGAGTATGAAGGAGATGTCCAGAGACGTAAATCCCCCTTTGTAGAGGCTGTAAATCTATCTGCCTCTTTGTGCCCCAATTAGTAAGATTCATCAAAAACTCAACTCATTTCAATGAAGTTTGGTGGAAAATAATTCCCTTTGTGTCTCTTGAAGTCTCAAAGAGAGATTCTTTAACAGTTTCTATATTACAGTATCTAGGTCCAGTTAACAGAAATTATAAAACATTTCTGGGTTCAATGATCAAATTAAGAAGGATTTTGTACGCCTTGGTAGACTTTTGGTTTCTCCCAGTGCTCTCTACCTCTGTTGTGGTTGTTAACTTTACTGTTTTTTCTCTTCCCAGATTACCCACATTGCTCCTCTCAGAGTGTGTGCTGGTCTACATGACGCCCTCCCAATCCTCCAATATAGTTCACTGGGCAGCAGAAACCTTCCACACCGCCATGTTCATCAACTACGAGCAGGTAAACAAAAAGAATCAAGAAAATGTCAGAAGAAGAACAAGGGGGTTGGCTTAGTTATCAGTGACACGATTTGGATTTTTGTATATTTATAAAAGCACGATGACATGGCTGTAGTGGATTATACATTTGATGAGAAATTAATTACTTTTTCTAAAGAGTATTCACTCTCAATTTCAAGAAGAATGTGCAACCAAAACAAACTGCTTGTTTGGTGACACCTCCATTATTGTGAAGCCTCTGCTCTCCTCCAGCGGCACACCTCCAACTCGTATTCACAAAAAGGAGTTATCAAATGGAACGCACCATAATTAAGGGTTCCATCAAATGGGAAGAACATTTCCAAACAACCCAGTTGAAGTCCATCTCTTTTAAATACTACTCACCAAGAACTCAGACCCTATGACCGAGGGCCGTGTTTTATTTTCTGCTCTGGTGAATATGTGAACGACATTTTGTTGTTGTTGTTGCATATTTGAACATCTTTAAAAAAAATGTATGATGCAAGACATTTTGAATAGAGAGAAGCAGAACTTGTGTTGTTGACTGAAGATTGAATAATGTGGCTGAACCCACGCCTTCATTCACTCAACACGTTGTGTGTATCCAGGTAAACATGAGCGATCGGTTTGGCCAGGTGATGATCGAAAACCTGCTGCGTCGCCAGTGCACCCTGTCAGGAGTGGAGGCCTGCCAGTCTCTGGACTCTCAGGTAAACATCTGTTGCTTGATGCAAAACATTTAAGTGCTATTGTTTCATGTAGGAACATGAAATGCATTATCTGGCTTTATGTATTTACTTAGTCTTGTATTTATTAGTTTGTTTGGTTGTTTTTATTATTATTATAATTTTGCAGAAGGAGCGGTTCCTGAAGACGGGCTGGGAGCATGCTGATGCTCTGGACATGATGACCGTCTACAGTATGCTGCCTCAGGATGACGTGGCGAGGTAATGCAGGCTGAAGGACAGCTAAAGCTAAAGTGTGCAATTAGGATGCAAGTTAACCCTGAAGAATTTAAAGCAAGAGGTTTATGTCTATATACTTTCTTGTTAAGTGACATATCCTCATTTTACTCCTCACTAGAGATTACTCTTCTTCTCCTGACAGAACAGATGTATGATTCTTTAGGGGGCGTTAGAGCTGCTGTCAAATATCTGAAAGAAGGGGGCGTTGGTAAGATAGCGCACCAAATATCCAAATTGGATTATTGGAAGTGAAGCATCCAGATATCTGCAGCTTTCAGCATCAACTGAGGATAGTTTTTTGTATATCTCTGTCTCTCCCCCCCCCAAAAAAAAAAAAAAAAAATTAGTCCAACACAAATCTACTAAATCATGGGAACCTCTTTTACCTTTAACATGTTTCATAAGGCAGCTCAGATTCTTTCCTAATGGAGCCATACTGTGTCTAAGAAATGGCAAAATGAATTTTGTTGTTGAACATGATACACACACATGCACAAACTGGATGTTATGGACATGCACTAATGGATGGACTCATTTTTATTTACATGTTTGTTTGTTTGTTTTTTTCCAGAATTGAGAGCCTTGAGTTCCTGGATGAGAGGGAGCTTTTACAACAGCTGCTTCAACACTACAGCATCTGCTGGGCCACCAAGGACAGGCTCAATCTGGGTAATGATAAATGACTGTTTAATAAAAAGAATGCATTTGTTAGCTGTATTATAAAAATAAAAATAAACCTAAATGCTAAGTTTCAGATGTCCAGTATGGCTCCAAGTTGTCCTTTAGTTTGTTTGCTTAGTGTTACTCATTTGTTAAATGTTTCATATTTCCACCCATCCGTCCAGTTTGAATGTGTGCTGTGGCGCTTTACAAGAACAGGTCATGTTCCGTTTCCTCAGGTCTGTCGCAGTTGGGATTTTGAGCATTGAACCGCTTCTCTGTTGGACTTGCTTTCACATGTGCGTGCGCCAAAATCAACAACTGGAGAAGATGTGTAAAAGGGAGTAATTGAGGAAAAACCCATTCTCCATCAAGCCCTCGACCTGGAGCTGTTCCGTTGTGAAAACTTCCCGTGTCAGCAGAATTGCCATTTAATGAGCGTCCTTCTGTGACCCAGAGTTACGGTCATGTTGAGAGCTGTGGTGACGACTGAGACTTAAAGTTTGCTTTATTCATTAAAGAATGTATGAAGTTTGAAGAATTTAAAATGTTCAATCTGTCTCATCTGCTATGTGTCATTTTGATGTTTTTTTTTTTTTTAAATGAATTGTTCTTGCCAGACTCATTGTTTTTACAAAACACACACGTCATAGAACAAGTGTCTAATAGCAAGGCGTCCATTACATGGTTACTTAACGTTTGCCTGTAAAATGTTTTCCAAGAAGACATTACAGATTAGTTCGTGACTACTTTGAGGAATGTGGAAAGTACAGTTGAATAAATCTTTCCTTTTGAATAAGACAGTGTAGCTCTGATCATTTATGTGCTCTGTTGTTATGAACTTATCACTTTATTATCAGCAGTGAGAGGAACAAGCTAATGACAGAAGATTCTCCATTTTTAAAGACATTAAGCTTAATCGTGATTAACATCTACAAGTTTATGAGGGGTTTTGTACTTAGCTAATTTGGCTCTCATAAGCGCTATGCTAAATAGCTGTAATTAGCATTAAGCAGCTAAAGAGGCAGATATCCCCCTCAGGTTAGGGGAGGTAGTGGACTTAAATTGATCAGGGAGCAAGAATAAACGTGTCAAATTGAACATAGGTTGTTTCAAACTTTCTGGACAGGGACGTGTTTGTTAAAGAAACAACACTGGAATGCACATTTCAAGACTTCACATTTCAGTTATTGAACTTTGGCAGCCATCTGATCGCTGATAATAAAAACACATGGGGGAAAGTTGTCAGGGTCCCAGGATCACTAACATTATGAGGGGTCATCTCGACAGTTCAAATTGCATAAGACACTGGAAGGTGGATGTTGTAAATGATGCTTGAATGGTAAAAAACTTGTTTAGCTGCTGCCCGTTTGAGAGGTGTCATAGACCATCACATCAGTGGGTTAAAGCTGTAGATTTCATGGTGAATTCATGAAAAATAAAAAATGGTAACAAAGGAGGACGTCAAACATTTTGTGTTGGTTCTTCTTGGCTTATGTCTGTTTATCTTTAGGAGCAGATCAGTACGCTTGGCACCCCAACAGAAGGGTAGCAAAAAAGTAGGACGGTACGGTTCCACTGCTTGGTGGAAATGGGGCTTAAGACTGGCAGATACATAATGTATATGTCAGAGTGTGGTAAGAACATCCTTCTGTTCACTAGAACATCATTTACTGATTTTAAATACCTGAAATGGTTACTAAGCAGATAGATAAGAACAAAAAACAATGTGTCAAACTTGAAGAATATATCACAAAGTATTTTTCCATAACAGCTGAGTCTGTCTCAGGGTTCCAAGGCAGAGCCTCAACGGTGTTGACCAATTGCAAAGCCTGTTAGAGGGCAGAGCATGTACTCATAGAACTGGAGTTACACACAGTAACTATTATTTCTTAGAGACATTAATAATATAATGCATGCTGCTGTGTGGGCTGCTGTTTTGCAAAAAAAAGTCTGTTTTTGGGGGAAAATAGTTCTGATAATGGAGCTGTGAATTGACTTGTTTTAGGCTATTTGCCAGGATCAGATCCAGGATTTTAGGCTGCATCAGGCACTTCTTCTCATATTGGTATTAGACCCACTCTTACTTTGAATGCAGAGGTTTTTATTAGCAAAATATTTTAACATTTCAGCCGTCCAACTTTTACTCCTGCCAATATTGTAATATATGTTCCACAGCTGCTATAATGTTATTAAAAATAATAATGTGTACATTTTTGTGCTACTAAAAAAAATCATTATTTCATGAAACAACAAAGCAAATTGCAAACTCTTCAGGTGAATTTAACTTTGTTATTTGTAAAGGGACCATGTACAGTATTAAACATAAATGTTGCCATTTGATGTATTCTACCAGAGTTAGCTTACATCAAATGGCAACATTTATGTTTAATTGTGTGTCATGGTATCAAACACTTCAACTGATGGAAAACTGAAAGATGTAGTATCAGATGAACATGCTGACGATTGATAACATCCCTCATCCTTATCTGTGTGCTCTCTGTCACTCAATAACATACAGTGCTTATAATTTTATGATCCTCACACTATGGAGTGTCTTGGGAGTATAAACAATAGCAGGAAGGTGGGGCAAAAAGAAAAAAATGGGGATGTGCGTATGTCCTTCATGCATCATCATAAGAATGGCTTATATATACCAAACTGTACAATCATCACAGCAGCTAGATACAGGCTGAAGTCCACCAGAGGAACCAGAGAACCTGCCACAGGGTAGAAAGTTTTGATTCAGAATGTCAGGGGATGAAATCAAGCACGAGGTCTTCACAATAACTGAGGCTACAGAAGGGAGGAACACAAGCAAGAAGCGGTGCATCTTCGAGAAGTATGTCCAGCCCTGCCTGACCGAGCTGTTCGGGACCAGCCTGTTTGTGTTTGTCGGGTGTGCGTCTGTTATTGGAAATGTGGGGACACTGGGTGTCATCCAGCCTGCTGTGGCACATGGACTGGCTCTGGGGGTGCTGATCATGTTGTTTGGGCAAATAAGGTAAAGATCCAGCACATTGTATCGAGTGTTTTAAATGTTTGTTTTTCAGCTGAAGGTCTTGTGTTTGTTAATAATATTAGAAAGGTCTGAGACATTGAAATTCCCTCTTAATTCTCTCATAAAGTCAGAATTAAATGGACTTATTCCAATTCTCTTTAATGTTCTATGGAAGGTCAGGAACTTTATTGTTATGTGTGCATCATTAGTTAAACCGCCAAGCACAGCAGAGGCCACTTAAACACAATTTACAAAGTGTCTTTCAATGTTTTTGTTAATCATTGATGCTGCTTCTTGACACAACAACATGAGGATTCTACTAAGGATTCTCTTAATCACATGGCTGATAGGTGTTATCATTATTAGTCAAAAAAACCTCAGCGAGATAAAGAGTAAAGTTCATTTGCTTTATTGCAGTGGGGGGCACTTTAACCCTGCTGTGTCTCTGATGGCGTTCCTGTGTGGAGGGATGGAGCTTCCCCTGCTCGTGCCTTACATCGTGGCTCAGATGGTTGGAGGCATGGCTGGTGCTGGTTTGACCAAGGTGAGGAAAAATGTAAAAAGAAAAAAAAAAGCCCAATCCTACCAAGAAAAAGAGAGAGAAGAAAATCTATAGTCAAAGGAAATGTTAAGTCTTATAATACATTCAAATAATGAAACAATAAGTTAAAGTATTCAGCTGCTGTCCCCTAATATTCTAAATGAGTCAATGACATCATGTCATGTAATCTCAAAATCTTGTCTTAATTAATTCAAATTATTGACTTGACTGTGACCTCCTATTTTAACAGACTAAATTATAATTTGCACTTTTTACTTCAGTATTCTGAAAACTACTTAAAATAGTTAACAAATGTTTGCTTAATTGCATTTATTCTATAGTCTGTATAAAGAGAAGGTTGAACATTCCTCGTCACTATGTTGGAAATGCTGACTTCTAATTTTAGGTAAATAACAAAAAAAACAGGAGGTGGAATTGAGGATTCTTGGTTGCTGGCCACAACACACCCGCCTGTCAATCACGTGGGAAACGCCCCTTATTATGAGTAACTTACAACTATTAGCCTCTGATCCAAAAACAGGATGGGCTGTAAAAAAATAAAAAATAAAAAATAACACTGTACAAATAAAGGAATCAACTATAGAGACTTTTTTGTACCAGGCTGTTAACATGTTTATTTATGTTTAAAAAAATGGCATTTTAAACTTGGCTTAATGAGAGATATTGGCTGTTGGAGCCAGCTTCAAGTGGACAGTCGAAGAAATGCAGTTTTTTACTCTTAAAGGTCACATATTGTGCAAAAAAAAATTTCAAACACAAGTATGTGTCCCTAGTCTGTACACAAACCTCCTATCATGAGAAAAGTCCATCCTCTCTGTCTTTTGCCTGCTCCACCCTTTCAGAAAATGTGTGTTCAAACAGACCGTTTGGAGATTTTCCCTTTGTGACATCACAAAGGGCAGTAACCCCTCCCCCAGGTGGGTGACACTCCCACAGCTAGGTGTTTGATCTGCCCTTTGAGTCTGCCTTCTCATCGTAAACAATACGGGCATGGTGCAAGGAAGCCTGAGCCTTCCGAGTCCTTTCAGAGAGGGGGCGTGGTCAGACACAGCTCATTTACATTTAAAGGTACAGACACAGAAACAGCCTGTTTTGAGCAGGGCTGAAATAGTGAGGGTAATATACATGCTTAAATACAGGATCTGGGCAGATTTTTGGCAAGAATCTGCACAGACATGTTTTGGGGAGTTCTGAGACTTATATAAACGTGTTGAAGAGAAGGAGAATGTGACCTTTAAGCATTGGCTTTATTTTTCAAGATGTATATGATCCCCAAACTCCTTTTTTTAAATGGCATGCTTCGTTGTCTTTACTGGTGAAATTAATTCCATTTGAGTCAACTATTAACAGAAAGCTCAATTTGTTCCTCTTTCAGGCGATATACCCCACCGACAAGTATGCTGCTTCCCTTGGAGGGGCCTTCAGCGTAGCCCCAAATGCTCTGGCTGAATCCTGCCTTGCAGAGGTCGTCATGACAACATTTCTTACCACTGTTGTGTGCATGGGGGCCATTAACGCAAAAACTCGCTCGCCGTGGGCCGCCTTCTGCATCGGCCTCACTGTGACAGCCAACATATTTGCTGGGTAAGAGCCTCAGTAGGGAAGTCTCACCCCACTGCACATTAGCTTTGCAAAGATGCAGTGAACATGTCCACAGTGTCTTCCATGGTAACTAAAGCCCTAACAGCAAACCACTTACTCATAATAATCAGTTATCAAATGGATACCACGGCTCATTATAAGTTCTGGTTGTTATTTAGTTTTGGCTGGCTGAAGAGTTAAACAGTTTGTGGTGCATTCATTGTACACCCATTTGGTTCTAGAGGCAGCATCTCCTGCTGTCAGACTAACTCATCTTTATTGGGTGTGTCTGTTGCTGCATTAGATATATTTGCAGCATGGCAGTTGTGTTGTTGATATGTGCTGCCTATTGTTTCAGAGCAACGATATCTGGAGCCTGTATGAACCCTGCCCGAGCCTTTGGTCCTGCAGTGGCTGCCAACCACTGGAGCAATCACTGGATCTACTGGGTTGGACCCATTTGTGGTGCTCTGGTCACTGTCAGCTTTATCAGGTTGGTTTATTGTGGGACACAAACATTGTTTTCGTTTAGTTAAATTATTTTTGACAACTTTTAGACCATGACTGAAAGCCTTTTTGGCTAAAAAATAAAATCAATTCTTATCTTGATTGCCTGCAAAAAGAACTGTTATTAAAATGTAAAGAAATGCTGTGCAGTTTTTGACCACTAGGGGGCCCTGTGGTGCAGAGTTTTCTTACAAGAGAGCCCCTTTTTTGAGCTTCTATTCTCAACATATTTCCCCCCACAAATATATGGAAGAAGAAGACGCATTTAAATACAGATTTTTGAAAAGTTTCCCAAAGTAAAAGAAAAAGGAAAGGCAATCAAGTTGTTTGTTACTCCTTTCAGGTCAGACCTGGTGACTATCTCATAGATATAGAGGTGTAGATAATGGCCTGGTTTACACCTGAACGTTGCTTCATAGTGTGTGTAGACACGTTTAATGTCTCTTTGGTAGTTTGGAGTATTTCTGTATTTGTCAGACATGTTCTTGTTGCTCTTTAATACCTTTGTGGTTCTAGTTTGTCTTTTTGGTTGTTTGTTTTACATTTCTTTAAGATTTAGATTTCTCCTTTAATCTTTTTGGTTGTAAAACACATTTTTTCAATCTTTTGTCACTTTTTGATAATTTTGTGTCCATACATGATGTTTTTAAATCCTACTCTGTTTTTTTTTTTTTTTTTTTTTTTTTTTTACAAACATCAACGATGACTTAAGTTATTGAAACCTTTTTCCTTTTTTTTGCAGGTTGATGTTCGGTGACCAGAAGACTCGACTTGTATTGAAGTAAATGTCTTATTTATTAAGGAAGAAAAGACAGATTACCTCTCAGTTAATATGCTGATACCAATTGCATTTTGTATGTTCATAAATATATCAATCATTAGATTGTACAATTTTTATTTTCCAGAAAAAAAAGTACAAATATATTTTTCCATGAATCCAGCTAGATCTGATGTCCCCTTTTCTGCCTTGTTTATATTGTTTAAAGATTCTTGTTTTGATGTGATAAAGCATTGGAACCTGCTCCTAACTAGAAATTGCTCTTGGAAAGTGTCTGGCAAGATTTGAAAATAAATTGCATTTAAAAAATGTCACGGAAATGATGATTCACCTGTTATCTATTCAGCATTGTTTTCTATGCACTGTTTGGTTCAAAGTCCTAAAAAGGAAAATATACTTTGATAGCTTTATAACTTGAAGAAATGGGTCAGGACAGAGCACTGCAGCAGTATACAATAAAGCTAGGAAAGAATCATTAACGTTGCCTTCAATCACCTGAAACAGAAATTTTAAGCATTTTAAAAACGCCTGTGTTTCAAAACTACAAAGAAGAATACAAAACAATGGGTAATAATGGTGCAATACTGACAAAGACATCATTTACACTGATAGAAACCTTTTCATCTTTTGCATAATGGGAAGTTTAAAGAATGGAGCAGCACATAAAACTGTTAAAAAATTGTGTCTACCTCAGGAAGAGAAAAAGAAGAAAACCAAATATGTCTTCAAACACTAGAAGCTGCACACTGCTATTAGGAGCGACCCCAGTGGCGATTCTAGGGTCTGTTGGGGTCCTAGGCAAAAGTTATTTTGGGGGCCCCGCCCACCGGCGCTCAGCAGGGCAAATAGAGAGTGAATGCTGTCAGGTGGGGCCCCCTTAGGGGAGGTTTTCTGCTGTCATTGCAAAATTTGCACATTTTGGGTTGTCGCTTTGGTCAGCCCTCTGACGCCCACTTTTGTCCACTGGAGGGGAACACTATATCACATTATTTTTCACCAAGAGGTCACCTTGAGTACCAGCTCTTATCTACATGTTTGTAGGCTAATGGTGCTTTCTTTAGGAATGCCTGTGAACCCCAGTAAAGAAAGGCGATGATTATATGAACTTCTTAACCCCTCAAACTCCTCTGACCTCATTGACTGAGGATAACAGCATTTTATCATACACATTTCACAGGCTGTCTCCTTGGAGATCTGGATTACCTTTAATGGTTTACAGAGGGACATGTGCAAGGTGTCAGAGAACTTGTTTGGGCAGGGATTGTTTTTCTAAAAGGAATCATGAATCCTTCACCTTTTATGTTTTTATGACACTATGAAGCAATTCAAGGTTCAGTGTTAAAGGTGCCAGCGATAATTATAAATGACCACACCATCTTCCAAGGGCTTTAATTTAGTCTGCAGGCTGGGTTCAGTGGAGTCGCTGGAGCTGCAGGTGTAGAGTGTCTGCAGGAATAATTCTGGAACAGAATTCTCTCTTGTAAGCAGATAATCAAACAGGAAGCAATGGGGGTTGAGAAAATGGAAATGGACAACATAGACTCTACATTAATGGAGAAGGGAAGGAAACCACCTGCTTCTAAACCTGCAAACAAATATGAGAAGCTGTTTCAGCCCTGCCTGGCTGAAATAGTGGGGACCATGTTTTTTGTTTTCATCGGCTGTGTGTCGGTAATCGAGAATGTGCCTTCAGCTGGACGGCTGCAGCCAGCGCTGGTACATGGACTGGCAGTAGCAGTGATGGTAGCTGCCATGGATAAGATAAGGTATTTTATATGTAGAGTACAATATTAGAACATCTGTGTTATATATATAATATGCTTTTGGCTTTCAATTATCTTTAAACTTTTAAACTTCTCATTTGATCTTACATTTTCTCTGCTGCTTCCTCTAGTGGCTCCCATTTCAACCCTCCCTTTACTATTGCCATTTACCTGTGTGGTGGCATGAAGTCGATGTTGGTGGTACCCTACTTAATGAGCCAGCTCATAGGAGGAGTGCTGGGTGCTGGAATGGCCAAGGTCAGTATGAAGTTAACTGAACAATATTGTGAAAATACCCGTGTGTGATTATCTAAGGTTGGGATACCTTACCTATAAGCTCTATGTAATATTAGGTAAAGTGAGGTTAGGTTAAATTACCCAAATGTTACGTTACCTGACATTATGTTATGTAACATAATGTTACATTAAGTTACATGGCATTAAGTTAAATGACTTTATTTTATTTGTAACATTGTGTTATGTTACATTGAGTTAAAGGTCATATATAATTATCCTTTTCAACCAGTTTAAAAGTCATGTTATAAATCCACCCCGATCCTGTATTAGATCATGTCTATAAACCCCTCTATTTCCACCCTGCTCAGAACAGGCTGTTTCTGTACCTTTAAATATGTAAATGAGCTGTGTCTGTCCACGCCCCCTCTCTGGAAAGGGATTTGGCTCGGGCTTTCTCGCTGTGCCCCAACGATGAGAAGGCAGACACAGAGGGTAGAACAAACACTTAACTGTGGGAGTGTCACCCACCTGGGGGAGGGATTACTGTCCTTTGTGATGTCACAAAGGGAAAATCTCCAAACGGCCTGTTTGAGTACACATTTTCTAAAAAGTGGAGCAGGCAAAAGACGGAAAGGATGGACTTTTCTTATACTTGGGGGGTTTGTAGTAAGACTAGGGACACATTTGTTTGAAAACATGGTAAAGTGTATTTTCAATAAAATGTGTCAATTTAAGTTTTGATAGTGTAGTTAAATTAAGATGAACTACTCTCAAATAATCCAGTCCAAATCAAGTTGTTATGCTTAGAAAAGAAAACTTAAGCCATGTTTTTTTCAAGCCAAATTAATTGAGCTCAAGTTAAGTTAGGTGAAGGTCAGTCAACTGAAGTCAAGATGAGTTAAATTAGATTGGGTTAATGTAAGATAAGTTTGATCATGAAGCGACATTTACATCTTCATTTAACCTGTTTTACATTTAATGAGCTATGGCAGCCACATTGTAACAATACAAACATTTAGACTGGCACATACTGTAGATACATATAATGTATTAAACATCTCCATTCAATTCTTAATAATAACAACAGCTCCCCCCCTCCTAACTTTCACAGATGATGACCCCTGCAGAGCGCTACAGGAACTCAACAGGAGCTGCATTTGATATCCTAAAGGCAGATAGTCAGCTGTCAGGGGCCATCTTTGGGGAGGTGGCCATGACCTGCTTGGTCACCATGGTGGTGCTGCTGGTGGCGGTCAACAGCAAGACCAAAACCCCGTTGGCTCCTTTCCTTGTGGGCTGCACCGTCATCATTAACATACTGGCAGGGTGAGATAAAGGAGGCATCGCCCTAATGTGTCAGTAATGTCTTACTTTCACTTTGATCCAGTCTGCCTAACCAAGCATGATGATAGCTGAAAAGTTCTTGAAATGTTAAAGCCATCAATATTTATCATCTATTGCACAAAATGTAAAGCTATCACAGTCATACATTTATGTATGTGCTGGGCTTAAAATGTAAGTTTAGAGATGTGGTGATTGCCTTGCCCATATAGGCCTTCAAATATTTGTATTTA
The DNA here is from genome assembly GCF_963930695.1 of Labrus bergylta. Classification (NCBI taxonomy): domain Eukaryota; kingdom Metazoa; phylum Chordata; class Actinopteri; order Labriformes; family Labridae; genus Labrus; species Labrus bergylta. The sequence goes on along the minus strand of NC_089215.1, from coordinate 20,331,178 downwards.
CAAGACTGCACTTACCTCAGAACAACTGATTCAACCTTCATTTATTTATGAACGGACTATTTAGTTATTTCTAAATTAAGACATGGTTTTAAGCTAACTCTTTTAAAAATCTGTTTATTGGTCTTTCCCCCCATTTCTAATGTCGTAGTATAAAAAGTCGGTAACAAACTCTATTTGATATAAGAAATTTCATACGCAACATAGTGTCATTGAGCATGAAAAACAAAGACGAGGACCAAACTTGCAGAAACCGAAAATGTATGTAAGTCAAAATCCAAAGAAAACGCGAGACAAGGAACCACGAGGAAGCATTCAACACCTGAGACCAAAACTCAGGTAGGAAGATGTTAGACTGACACAGAAGGGAAGAAACACGGAGGATCATTGCCTACTCACTTTACAGTGAGTCATATGTAGACTATATAGTGCACTCACTCAGCAAACACATGAAGCAACACGAGGGAAGAGCAAAACAAATGAAAACAGGAAATTCATTCTTCACTAAAATGTTCAACTAAACTGGAATCGTGACACATAGGACTATAGATCACAACCAGTCTTTTTTTTTTTTTTTGCTTTCAAAGTTCTGTTATTGAAGATCATTTTCACATTTTGTCATGATACAAATCTTAGCCTATTTATGTATTTATTGAGTGACTGGTTGATCGGTTTGCTGATTGGCTGTTCTTTATGCAGCGGTGACGTTTCAGGAACGTGTCTGAACCCTGCCCGAGCTTTCGGTCCGGCTGTAATGGCTAACTATTGGACCTACCACTGGGTCTACTGGGTGGGACCTTTAGGTGGGGGTCTGTTGGCCGCTGCTTTGCTCAGGTAGGCCTTTAAGAGAAGTCTTATCTGATTAGACGTTTGAAGAAATGGTGCAAAGAATATTCATGACCTGCAAAGACCAACAATGTCTCTCTCTCTCTCTCTCTCTTTTTTTTAGGCTCATTCTCGGTGATGAAGAGTTACGACTCGTTATGAAGACATAACAGCGTCAGTATTGAGGTTTTTTTATTATCACCCTGGATGTGTCAATAACTCTGTAAACTATCTATGTTACAAAAGTGAATGCAGTTGATGTGTAGCCTAAGACGTCATCACTTTGATGATTTTTTTTTTTTCTTAAATGTGAACTTGCTGTTCGTTATAAAATAAAGATGTTGACATATCAAAGGTCGCTTTATTTGTGCCATAGCCGTTTTAAATAATAAATAAAAAAGAAATGGATAGTCTTTATATTGTTATTGTCTCATGTTGCACCCATGAACAGAGGACTCTGTCTTCCGTTTGGGCAACTTTATTCTTCCCGCTGCTGTAGCCTGTTTCTTTATGATTATCTTTCTCAAGAAGCATCGGGTCCTCACAACAAAAACGGCATACATGCGCATTCATCTCTAGACCACGACACAAAGACTGTTTCCGTCACCTCTGCACGCAGGCCGATGAGGTAACAGCCTGATATCAAATGCAAAATAAAAAAAAGTTAATAACAACTTTTTAATTTCGGTACAAACTGACGTGAAATTAAAGTGTGTTTTTTACTTAACAAAGCAAACCAATATGAAATAATAATTTATCTTTTCTAACATATTGTTTAGTATGCTTTCTTCTGTCTAATTGTATTTAATAACCTACAAATACCATTTTTTCCTGAGACACAAAAGAGAGTAGACAGTATCTGTTTTTGGCGACATGCAGTTGATTTTATTTCATTTTTCAACAAAATCGAAAATGGCCACATGTGGCGGATCGCATTCCGCTCTGCTGGCAGCTCAGCGGTATCTCTCGGAGAGAGCCAGAGCCAGGTTGGCCAGGAATTTATCCAGGCACACGTGGACCTCGGGGCTTAAATCCTGGGGGTACATCGTGGCGATCACCACGAGAATGCAGTGGGACAGGAGCTGCAAAATAAAAGAGGAAACACCTTGAGCAAACCTTCAAAAAACCTGTATCAAATCAATATGAATTTAGATTTTATATCAGAGTTTATTTGTAAAGTGTGTAAAGTTGATTGCAAACTTTGCGTCCCTAATTTGTTCGTACAATCAGATCTACTCGTTCATACCAGTAAATCCCGTTTTTTTTTTTGCTTTTCTTTTAACGTAACCAATAGACCTGAATCTTAGTCAGCGTATTTATTCTAATCAGGATGTGAGTATGAAGACAATGAGATGTCTCACCTTGAAGTTGGCCGGGTCCACTCTCAGCTGGAAGGCATGCTGCTCGCTCAGTTCCAGCAGCCCTCTGGTGAGGTCGTCGATCTTGGACACTGCCAGAGCGACTCCACCCATCACCTTCTTTCCGTGGGCCTTCACGGAGGAGGAGTTGGGACCCAAGTCTGACCAGTGGGAGAAGTAGATCTTGGACTGGGGATACACGGTGAACAGCCTGTGGAGGGGCAGAAGATTTAAAAAAAAAAAAAAAAAAAAAACACATCCAGTAATCACCCGAGAGATGTCGACGTTGGGATTTGGAGCACTTCTTGGAGATATTAACGCTACTCAAGAACTGAATACAAGAAAGACTGTCGCAAATTCAGAGTAAGAGTTATTTGTTCCTTGCGTTTCTTTTCCTACCTCCAGTCAGAATTGTTATTTTGAAACGTTTTAGTTTGACTGATTTCCCACTTTTTTTTCTCCAACAAATAAAACAATAAACAACATGTTACTAAAAATAAAAAAAATGGACTCAATCCACTTTAGTGAGGCAGGTTGGAACTGAGATTCATCAGCCTGAGCATGCGCCATCTCTAGCAACAACGTGACAGCGATAAAAACAACAACTCTGACAGCAGTTGAAAAGGTGTATAAAAGTGCCACTTACCTGTACAGAGCATCAGCCCCGATGGCATCTGCGGACTTCTGGATTTTGGCCCACAGTGCCTTGACTGTGGCCTTGTCTTTGTCGGTCAAACTCATTTTGGCTCAGTTGTGATCTCCGGTCAGTCTGGACCTCAATTTAAATTCACTCGGCTTGAGAGTCACACCCACAAGAAAGGATGCCAAGCCGCGTTCACTGACGCAGATCTTTGCCACCCTGGCCGCCTGATAGAAGCTATCATCTGCTCACATCGTGGGCGAAAATTGGCAGAAATATTATTATGTGTAACGGGCAAAACATTAAGGTTGGTCAGGAGTTAAGAGACATGACGACGCTTCGTTTTTTACCTGAGGTCAAGGGGGGTCATCTCAGGTCACATAAGAAAGAAGCAAAAACTTTAATATCAGTATACCTTCTCTACCGATTTGATCAAATAATTTGCTATTATTGTTCTAAATACACTCAGTTATTCCAGTATGAAACATACTTCTATTAAAAATGCAACATTTATAGAATTATAGACAGTAACAGTATGTGGTTTATGGATTTATATTTAAACACTTAGTGGCTAAATCCTGTGTGTCGGAGTGATAGGCCAGGACTTAAATAGATATAATCAATACAATGTGATCATTACAAAGTTGCTTTAGGTTGCAGTCCCTCCGTATTCACAATAATGTAGATAAGGAATCTCAAGAAAAATCTGGAGTTTGCATTGTATCTGTAAAGCTGGAACAGTGCTACCAGGTATTCATTATCTGTTATTACCATAACAATAAATGAAATAAAAAAAATGGATCCAGTAGATAATAACCAAAAAAGGAATAATACCAGCGACCCTCCGATTCCCAACCCAAGTTGCCAGGTTATCATTGTGTATACTTCGTCTGAGTGAGCCTAATTCAGACTCTTATTCTTCACAATCACAATCACAATCTTTTGTGGTTTGAAAAGTACGAAGTTAATTTTTTTTTTTTTTTTTTACAGTATGTAACAATGCATTATCTCTGGAGCCGATCGCTGTCGGACAAGCGTATCAAAACTTGCAACTAACTGAGACTCCAATATACCGAAATGGGTATGGTAACAACATGGTAAAGATACTGGCTCACAAGCTTTCTTAGAGGCGGGAACCAAACTCAGACATCTGAGATAAACACCACACTCTCTTGTGGCCCATACATTTTTAAATGATAGATTCATATATTAAAAAAAAGAAAGAAAGAATTTTATACTGCACATTTGCTCTGTGGATTGTAATATATTTTTGTCATATTTTTTTTTATTCTTCATTTACATAGAAAAGCTAAGTCTCTCGCCAATACAGAATGTAACTAAGCAGCCAACTTTTCACCTTACAATACACTTTATGACTTTGTGATTGTCAAATCACATTTTCAAAAACGTTGGGCTTTTCATATTGTGGCCCCTTTACTCTTGTTCATACAGATCAGTTGATTATGGATTGATTTTCATAAGGGATGTGAAAATAAATAAATAATTAATTCACACAAAAATGACTTGCCCTCCATATACATATGCTATTAATATATAAATGTCCTTATAGATGGGCTGTGACGAATGTAAGAGGTGGTACCACAGAAAATGTACAAAAATGTCCCACAGGGAATACCAGGCATGTTTGGAAAAACACTGGAAATGTGCTTTTTGTTGAATCATAGAGTTAAGTCATCATTTAAATGTATGACTCATTGGAAAAGAGAATGAAAACCATCATTCATCATTCTTATCTTTGATGTAACTATTATATTTAACAGGTCTCTAAGAGCTCACAGCTGGAGCTAAAGCTGTCTTCAAGGCTTCTTGTGTTGATTAACATGCGTTGAATTGTTATACTTAAAAAATAAATTAAATTAAACATATTTTCTTAATACTTATTTCTGCATTATTATTTATTGAAAGTTAATTATTGATAATATTGTAATTCTCAGAAAAATATACTTTTACTAGTTGTATTGGTTCCATTGACAAACTTGAAACCAATAATGCATCGAAGGAAAAAAGTAATGCAGCTAGAAATTGGGAAAGATCTGAGAACTACTGGATGAAAGTAGATACAAGATTGAAAAGATAAGGGGTTTTTAGAAAGTGGATTAAGGTGGTTTGACACACTAAAGGTCTTTTTGAGAAACGTTGTGAGAGGATGTCCAAGACACATGAGAGGTGATGTGATGTCAATAAATTCAGAAATGAGAAAGCTGTTGAAATTCCAACCTTGAAAATTGCACATTTAAAGCGATAGGCCCTTGATAATGGTATTAAGGCATTTGTTAATGCCTTCTATACTTACGAGCTGTGAAAGTTGTGAGAGGATGTCCAGGACTCATGACAGGTGATTTGATGTCAATAAAATGAAAAGCTATGGAAACATAAAAGAAGGATTAAGAATGGAGCAATACAACGAATAAAGGAAGGGATCAATTATTTGAAGCATTTCAAAGTGAAATCCCATAAAAGAAAGTCTATAACAGAGAGTTTAAAGGAGTGAGTTAAAGGATGTTACAGAATCTGTTACCTAGTGAACGGTTGTTTCATCGAAAAAAAAACGTAAATTTTTGTGGATTTTTTTTTCATTCCTACAGCTTTAAAATGTAAAATAAAATACAACTAAAAGAACAGTCAAAATGACTAAAGGTCACAAGAAAGCAGGAGACTGCTTTAAAGCACCACGAGATGCGCAACGAACGTTTATTTAATAGTCTTCCTCTTCCTACAGCATATGCACTCAAACACACTTTAAATTTAAAGTTTTGATATGTCTCCAAAAGTGTTTTTTTTTCTCCAATGACGAGCATTTTTGCCTATATGTTCTTATCAAAGAGGGGATTCCACGAATACCCTTTATCACCGGCCTTAAGCATACTTGATCAAAAACATATGCAGGTTTTGGCAGCGCGTGCCTGGGTGGAGGGGGCGCTGCTGCAGATAACGCCAGTGTGCTTCTACAGATAACACTTTGGCATGAAACAACCTGCTGCTGCTGCTTGGCAAAGTCAATGACATCAGCTGAAATAAAATAAAAAATTGCATGGATTAGAAAAGGCCCAAGAGTTGTTTAGGCTGCTTTCCTGGAAATACGAACACATGTGCATATGATAAAAACTAGAATAAGGAGGCCCTGTAAACATTACTGAAAACATTATTCGTCATATTCCACAAATAATTATTACAGTTAAACTAAACTAATTCAAAAAAGTTTTCCAGGTTCAGTTGTGGCCCTGAGTGCTGAAAACACGGCCTGTTGCTCCTGCAAATCAGAAGACTTATCCACTCTAGGAAGATTTTACAAATACAACATATTTAAATGTTATAAAAGCTGACTACATTTTGTGCAGACATGTATTCTTTTGTTGTTGTTGTGCAAGACAAAAAATTAAAGAATCAAAGTGTAACTACTACGGATGATGATTACATTTCACTTTTACACTCATTTTAACAAACCAATAATAGAACTTTCCAGAAATTAAAGGGGTCTGATGGTTTATCTGAGGTCTTGGGTGGGGTCTCCTTGAAACATTTAAATAGACTGGGTTTGAGCTGTAAAGATATTCAGCCTTTTCTCTCGAGCCTGAACCTAAAAAAAGAGTCACCATGGTTGAGTGGACTGACAAGGAGCGCGCCATCATCACTGGAATCTTCAGCAAACTGGATTATGATGACGTCGGACCCAAGGCTCTGTGCAGGTGCAGAACACATAGGGGCCCCCCCATACCGAACTACTATAAGTTAAAAGCTTGTTTTCTTTAATTTAATAGTGTGAATTGTGTTTTCTTTCCTGCAGGTGTCTGATTGTCTACCCATGGACTCAGAGGTATTTCGGCGCCTTCGGCAACCTCTACAACGCTGAGGCCATCAAGAGCAACCAGAAAATCGCAGATCACGGCAAAACGGTGCTGCACGGTCTGGACCGGGCTCTGAAGAACATGGACAACATTAAGGAGACCTATGCAGATCTGAGCGTGCTGCACTCCGAGAAGCTGCACGTCGACCCCGACAACTTCAAGGTAAAAAAAACTTCAGAACATTTCGTTTTCTTTATTACCTTATTAATAAGGTAACCTACATGTGCAAAGTATTTACGTCTTTCTCTTTTTATTTTGTCAAAGCTGCTGGGTGACTGCCTGACCATCGTCGTCGCCGCCAAAATGGGCAGCGCCTTCACAGCAGAGACGCAGGCTGCCTTCCAGAAGTTCCTGGCCGTTGTGGTGTCCGCTCTGGGAAGGCAGTACCACTAGATCAACCACAACAGAACACCCAGAGGAGGCCGATGGATATTTCTATGTCTCCCCAACAAAGAAATAAAGGCCCACTGAAGCAACATGTACTTGTTTGCCCCTTTTTTTTTTTAAGTCTTGCGTGCGTAATTACGCATGGCACTTCACTATACAAATGTTTGGTACCCATTCAGATTCAGATTCAGAGTTTTTATTGTCCCACAAGGGGAAATTTGCGTTGCAACAGGAACACACAGAAAGAAGACAAGAAACACAAGGACAACATCACCATAAAACATAAACCAAAACAAATTAAAAAAAATTCAGACAACACAGCAAAATATAAAACCAAATAAAAACAGCGCAATATAATCAGTCAAGAGCTCATACCAGAATGGAAATTCAAGTTATTAAAGTGCAAAGTGGATGTGTGCAAATGTGCAATTCAAGTGCAAAAAGAGCAACAAATACCTAATTGTTGTTTAACGTATTAATTGCACTTGGTAAAAATGAGACCTGGAGTCTTTTAGTCTTCCTCACAGGAGCTCTAAAAGGAAGGTTTAAAAGCAAAAATAGGCTATTGGCTCTGAAAATAAAGTGTCATCATAAAAAGAGATCATAACTTTCAACGAAAGAGAAGTATGAGCTCAACATATCTCTTAATAGTATTGTAGTGAGTTATAGTGAGCTCTATATAAGCTTTGTTTAAGGCAGTTTCTGTGAAAAAGAGGATTCCCCCCCCCCCCCCCCCCACAGGAAAACAAAGTGCTCTTCAATTGTTTATCCTTCATAACGTAAACTTTAACATTGTTGTTAACTTAGATTACATCATATGAGCAAATCGCCCAATTGATTCTTATTGAGTTTAAGCTTGAGAACATAGAGCCCATATTGCCTCAAATTAGCTTGACCTGAACCAACATTTGGCATCCTTGTAGATCTGTAATAAACCGATAAAAAAAATATGGGCGAGTTCGCGGTTAATCTGAGACTCTTCATCTCCAGCCTATCACAGGGCCCAAACTCCCTCAGGACAGGGAGCGTTGAAAACATTTAAAAACACGGTGGTCAAGCTCTACAGGCATTCAGCCTTTTTGTTTTCTAGCCTGAAATCGAAATAACCAATAGTCACCATGGTTGAGTGGACTGACAAGGAGCGCGCCATCATCACTGGAATCTTCAGCAAACTGGATTATGATGACGTCGGACCCAAGGCTCTGTGCAGGTGCGGAACACATAGGCCCCCCCCCCCCCCCATACCGAACTGCTATGAGTTAAAAGCTTGTTTTCTTTAATTTAATAGTGTGAATTGTGTTTTCTTTCCTGCAGGTGTCTGATTGTCTACCCATGGACTCAGAGGTATTTCGGCGCCTTCGGCAACCTCTACAACGCTGAGGTCATCAAGAGCAACCAGAAAATCGCAGATCACGGCAAAACGGTGCTGCACGGTCTGGACCGGGCTCTGAAGAACATGGACAACATTAAGGAGACCTATGCAGATCTGAGCGTGCTGCACTCCGAGAAGCTGCACGTCGACCCCGACAACTTCAAGGTAATAAGCTCTTCTCATGTTTCTTTTTATCATAGGCTCTCACACATCAGCGAAAAACTCGTTTACATAGTTTTACACATGTCAAAAAAATCAAGACAAATTAGATGAAATACATAAAAAGAGGCAGGAATTCATGATTTTCTTCCTTTTTCTTTATAGCAACTGGGTGACTGCCTGACCATCGTCATCGCCGCCAAAATGGGCAGCGCCTTCACAGCAGAGATGCAGGCTGCCTTCCAGAAGTTCCTGGCCGCTGTGGTGTCCGCTCTGGGAAGGCAGTACCACTAGATCAACCACAACAGAACACCCAGAGGAGACCTGACCTCTGCTGTGTGTTTTTTCCCCGAAAAAAGAAATAAAGGCATATTGAAACAAAGCTAAATTTCTTGATCTGTTTTATGTATAGGCTTTATATTTACATACGACGCTTACCACGCCGACTCAAAATGGTTAGAATCGTAAAACTAAAGGGTTTACTTGATAACCTACACCATTTAAACAAAGAGCACTTCCAATTTAACAAAATGCGGATATGATGAGCTATCCAAATCTAGCATCAATCAGTAGTAGGCTGTGTGACCTTTATGTGTGGAAGAGAGGTTTGTTTCACACGTGAAAACAAGACTTAATAAAGGGACCTGAGTTTGTCCATCACAAATTAAATGTTCTTTTTTTTTTTAAATGGGGGGAAAATGTGCTTCTATAATGCATGGGAAAAAATGACCCATTTCATCCGCTGTTGACGTTCAACCTTAGAACATATCGCACATATCGACACAGCTAAAGGCATTATTTAAGATCTGTAATAAGCTGATAGAAAACTTCTGCAGGGAGTTTCTGGTTTAGCCAAGACTCTTCCGGCCTATCACATGCCCCATTCTATAGGGCGGGGTGCATTCATAATTTAAATAGACTGGGGTCGAGCTGCACGGGCATTCAGCCTTTTCTCTCGAGCCTGAACTCGGAAAAAAAAGAGTCACCATGGTTGAGTGGACTGATCAGGAGCGCACCATCATCAGCGGAATCTTCGCCAGCCTGGATTATGATGACATCGGACCAAAATCGCTGAGCAGGTAACGGGACAGACCGCTCCTGAAACCCAACTGAGACGGATTTTTAAAAGTTAAATCAATATCATGAGGTATAAAATGTTTTATTTTTTGTTATTAACGCTGCAGGTGTCTGATTGTCTACCCATGGACTCAGAGGTATTTCGGCGCCTTCGGCAACCTCTACAACGCTGAGGCCATCAAGAGCAACCCGAACATTGCAGAACACGGCAAAACGGTGCTGCACGGTCTGGACCGGGCTCTGAAGAACATGGACAACATTAAGGCCACCTATGCAGATCTGAGCGTGCTGCACTCCGAGAAGCTGCACGTCGACCCCGACAACTTCAAGGTAAAAAAAAAACTTCAGAACATTTCGTTTTCTTTATTGTAAACTCACAGACAAAAATAAAATAAAAAATGAAAAAAATGCTGAATTTACACATAGGCAAAGAAGATTATAAGAAAAAACCCCCACAGAATATAAGATAGTTTATTCCAGGCCCATTTGTTGCAGCAATAATATATTTTAACATGCAATTTTCCTCGATTATAAATAAATCCATATACACGCAGAAATTAAATAAGGTAACCTACATGTGCAAAGTATTTACGTCTTTCTCTTTTTATTTTGTCAAAGCTGCTGAGCGACTGCCTGACCATCGTCATCGCCGCCAAAATGGGCAGCGCCTTCACAGCAGAGACGCAGGCTGCCTTCCAGAAGTTCCTGGCCGTTGTGGTGTCCGCTCTGGGAAGGCAGTACCACTAGATCACTCACAACAGAACCCCAGAACGTAGGCCTGAGGCGTTTTCTGTTTCCCCTTCTAAACAAAGAAATAAAAACACACTGAAGCAAAGTTTTGCTTTTACGCGCCCTTATTGTGTTGTCCGTGATGCGTGCGTAATTACGCACGACGCTCTATTACAACGTGGTTAGGGTTTGATTTAGGCAGGAGAAGAAACATTTCTGGCCTTGTGGAGCCGATGATTTCTACTTAAGGTTAAGGCGATACAAGTACAATCAACCCTTCTGGAAACATTTGAACATTTTATCCTAAACGATCATAATAATAACAACGATGACCAAGAATATCCCTGCATTCAATTTCAAGTGTAGGATTTTGGTGCAGTCAGCTGAGGACAAAATTGTTATCAGGGGCTTGCCGTCTTGTTTTCTGCGTGAGGCTCATGCGCACTGTGACTTTCTCTGACCGCAGTTCAGAGAAGATAAGCACCCAAACCCTAAAAATGCCTCACTTTGAAAGAAGAAACGTAAACCACATTGGACAGTTACAAACATAAATATCGCGACCTATTTTCAACCACAAGAACACAAAGTCAACAGTCCAACATGTTCAAAAACCCATGGCACAAGAGAAGCATAATAATCCCTCAATACAAATGATTCATTTAAAATTACGGGATTTTTTTTTTATACTTGCTGCAGTTTTTAAAGTAGCCATTTGTTTTATTATATAACACGTGAAAGACTAAAATCCACACAATTCAAACAAGGAAAATGAAAATCATTCACATTTATATGTTAACATTTTTGCACATATTCAGCTCAACACCCAAAAACAACATTGAGGGGGTGCTACTTGTTGAATCCAGCAGGGGGCGCTAGTCGTTTGTGCCATGAAAGCGTTTCTTTTTTAAAGCGACACAAACAGACTGATAGATTATACACAACTGCAAAACCAACAGAGACAACACAAACCAGTGGTTACCATGGTAGCGATCATAGCAGAAATTTATCAAATATTGAAAATAACATAAAATAAATATGAATCCAATCCCAGTCATCCTAATACACACATACCTTCCTCATTTTACTAAATAGCCCTGGAACAAAGCTGGATTATAACTCTTTTGAAAGCATGTTTCTTATAAAGACCTCTTGGCTTATACTCTGAATACATATTTAAATTATCCTAAATGTATTAATAAACTATGAAAACTTTAGTCCTGTTCATATAGAGGTTAATATTAACAGCTGATTTGCACTATTATTATCTCTCTATCAGATCTGGCTTCTCACAAAGTGTAAACAAACCTACTCATTGTCTAAACACCCCTTACCTTGCTCTAGCAATCGGGCCTTGAAATAAATAAATCGTTTTTTCCACAGAATCCTATTTTTTAGGATTGAAAACGTTACTATTTAATTCACATTACTTGGGAAGAGCCATTACTTTGACCTTCCCCAGCAATCTACAGTGACGATAACTGCCGAAAACCCTGCTCTTTCATGCAATGAGATCAACTCAGTCTGTGCGTCATCATGTCATCAATAAGTCCTCTATTCAAACCGAAGTTAGTCACGGAGTGCCACAAGGTCCAGTGCTAGAACATATTATTTTTTGCCGTACACTATCTCCGAGTACGATGATAAGAAAACACTTCAACACTCATTCTTGTTAATAAAAGCAGATAACACAATTATGTTCACTAAATGTAAAACATGCTCAGGATGTAAAGAGTTGGATGACAATCAGGCTCATCTAGAATCCAGGCCTACATTCCTCATGTTTTCAAGAGTAATATGGGAGGTAGAGTCTTCAAATATTAGACCCCCCTTTATTTGAAATCCTTTTCCATTTCTGGCCCATGAGCCTCGGTGCGAATAGACTGTAAATGCAAGCCAAAACTTTTGGGTAGTCTGAATGTGTAGTCCATCTTTAAACCAAACGAGCCCACTTATTTGAATCGCAATTAAGAGATATCGCAAACAGATCGGACTCTCCCGCCAACACTGTGTACACCTTACACAGTTTACGTTGGAAACAACCAGTGTCTACAGTTTAGATAAACTACGCCGCGACTCACCTCCCCGCCGGACTGTGCTGGTTGCATTTGGCAGGACCAAGAAAGTAGCCGCACTCCATATTTCACCGGATTTCTAGTCTCTATCAAATCCAAATAATGGATTCTATGGCCGCAGAAGCTTCCGGCTCCCCCCAAAAACACCACACTCCCCTGGCTCGGGCCTTGAGTCATCGCTGAGCCAAAAGGCTACGATCCATCCACGAGGAGGACTAGGATTGGTTCAGGCTTGGCGCAATGCTGAAGGTGTTCTGTTCCACACCTGCTCCATCGGAATCCACGATTGTCATCCGGGGTAAGAAGAAGCATGGTCTGAACGCTCCAGCAGGCTGCTACTCATCCATCTGGTCCTCTTCCCACATCTGGGTCCATCCGGCATGAAAACAAGTTCGAGATCCTTCGGGAAGCTGAAGCAACACCTGTCCATTGACAAGGTCAACCACTATCAAACCGCCTTTTGGTCTGGGGGGGCCCCCACATTCTTCATCTCAGGAAACATCATTTAAAAAGTACAATAACACAACAGAAAATCTCAAAGATCTGATCGTTGTCTGTTAGGTCTATCTATCACTCCCTCTTTGTCTCTCACTTAAACTCCCTCATGCACTCTAAAACTTGCACTGTTAAATGTGAGATCCGTTTCAAGTAATACTTTCATCTTAAACATTTCTACTCACAAATTGGATTGCATTCTTCTAACTGAGACTTGGCTCATTGAGACTTCACTCGAATCAACAAGACGGAAAGATATTTTTTAACCTTAAATCTGTGCATGTTGGCAATTACCTGAGTTTTGAATATTTAGGTCTTGTTCTCTGTGTTCCCTGCTGCACTTATTCTTACATTTTATCATCCTCCAAAAAAATGATATGGTTTTCTGGGAAGAATTTTGGTAAGTTGCGATCTAAAATGTAACTGGTTTTGACAGCATTATTATTTCTGGAGATTTCAACATTCATTTTGACAACAGCGACAACTGCAGACACCAAAACAATTTCTCCCGTCTACTTGCATCATTTGATTTCCAAACAACATGTCAAAGGGTCCACCCACATCAAAGGTCATACACTCGGACTTGACATTATTATAACTATAGGCTAATATTCTAGATGTTGCAATATCTGATCATTATTGTATTTTCTTTGATGTAAACAGAGTCATTAACAAAAGCTAGATCAATGCTAATACAGTTAATGTATTTATTGTTGGGTTCCCATCCTGCCATCCTGTGATGCAATGATGAATAACTTCTCTGGCACCCTATCTTAAATCTTTGATTCATATCACCAGGTGAAAATAGTTTAAGCCCACTGTCATTCTGTCAAATCTCTGCACTTTTAGTTTCAACTACCCATTCCACACAGAAGTCCTCTACTGTACCAGCCTACAAATTCAAATATTTCATCTGCACAAAGCGTGTTAATCAAAGTGTTTTGTTACAACCAGTTTTGGGCAGGACATCAACATATCTTTCTTAGGGCACACTCACACCAGACTGTCTGCTTTCAGGAAAAGGTTTCAAAATGTCCTTTTCTAAAGGCTTATAATAAGGACTTGTTTAGGCCGGCCTTGGACAAGCTCCTAGAAGTGCTTCTGTAAGATTTTTTTTGAAATAATGTAATACTTCTTTTAACTACCTTCAGCATGTCAACCTATCATAACTGGCATTCAAATGTGATGTGATGCACCTTTCCTCCTGGCGTCATTGCCACAGTTGATTTCAGCACCACAGACAGTTCAGATTTCACTTCAGTACAACGGACAGCTCAACACTGACATCACAGGTCCATGTTACTGAAAACAAGGAGCACCCATTTTTCTTTTGACTTTGGAGTTATGTATTCTTCTTTTACAAAAGTTTTTCTACATTTTGGCCTAGTCGGTTTCATGTATTCCTCTTCAGCAGTTCTTCTTACTTGTGTGGTAATACGAGACTTACTGCCACCATCTGGACTGAAGCGCGACGCTGTTTGTTGCCAGAAGAAAATATGACCCAGACTTACTGAGCTATGTCTTTTCAAATGTGTTATGACTAACTTACTTTTATATAATGTACTTATTTCTTTTTTTATTTTGAAAAGTGCAAAGAAATAATATCATATCCCTTGATTAGCTTTAGATCATTGTTGTCACTGCTGCACCAGATGTCATTGTCATGGGGTTGAAGATGTCACATTCACATTTTCAGCACGTTTTCTTATAAGCTGAGTTCCAAAACTATTTGACATAGGAAACAGAAGTTAAACAAGCTCCCCTTTAGTAGGTATGGTTAAAAAAGAAATACAGTGCGTCTTCAAGGTAACATTAAAGACAAATAGAGGCATGTCCAAACTGGTTTGACTTGGTTGGCCCAGTTAGATAAGAGACTTGTGTAAGGGCTGCATGGAGAATAACATCTGTCTAACATTAAAGCACAAAACGGATGTTTTTAGATCTTTTTGTACACAACATAGGGGCTACACATAGTAAATCTTCAAAGCTTAATTCTCTAAAGATTCATTTTTTTTAAATTTTGAGGCGGTACCTGGGGTGGCCAATCAGATTTCAAGTGGGCCTTTGCCTCCCCTGGTACTCCTCTGGACAAGTCCTTGACTCCCTGCTGCTGGCATATCACTTATTATACTGATACAATTTTGCTTTATATCTGTTTTTTGAGTGTCAGGAAAAAACAAGTTAATCCATGTTATTTAAGAGTGCCATTGTCACTTTTCCACTGCTGACCAATAACTTATAGTCTTGATGAATAAATAAACAAATAAATATAATTTCCCTATGATGGAAAAACTATCCCGTGAGGGTGATGCTCATTCGCTGAAAAAGTGTACAAAAGAAAACAATGGCTGACTTGAATTATTCTTTTGACCTGTTATATGCTTAGAAATGTTCAGGTGTTCACTAATATTGTTAAATGAGATCAAACAACAATGAAAAAACAACAAACAAACAAACAAACAAATAAAGGTTTGGTTCTGCAACACTTCACACAACAACCCGACAACAAGGGGACAGGAGACGTGTTCATTGTACACTTTTATTCCTACAAAACATTGCACTGTAACATCCACACACAGAGATACTTCATATCTTAGAGCTTTATAAATAGTTTCCATACACCTGGGTCTCATCTGTATTTCTCAGTGAGCACGGCTGCGAAGGCTGACAGGTACTTGTCCATCGCTGCGTGTGCAACGTGTGTGAAGTCATCGCCCAGGTGAACGGCCAGAGCGACGAGCACACAGTGTGAGAAGAGCTGAGGAGAAGGAGAGAGGTTTGTTACTGGATGAATGCTGTGCTAAACTGTCTAGTTCAAAGTGTACCATTCCAGCTCAAAGTAAACATAATGTAAATGTAACAACCTGAGGCAGAATGAAAGTGATTTTGGCCTGTGCAAATGTCTGTTTTTAGTTGCTATCGGGTAATAAGAATCTGAGTTATACTCTAAGCAACAGTGACCCAGACACCCAGAGGTCATTTCTAGTTTCTGAAACCTAAGAATATGTCCATGTGTACAAAAAATGTCTGGAAGCCCTCACACTCTGCCAGCCAAACTCAAAACTAAAGAAGATCAAATATGTAAGTTCAACAGATTTAACAGCTTAAAACCAATAATCTCCCCTGACATTTTAATTTAATTAAATGTAGGGGAGCCCAGTAAAAGACGAGGATGCACCTTTATAAACTGCTCGTTAGGAGAAAAAAAAAGGAAAATTATGACATTTCAAAAATATGTGCAAAATAGAACTCTTTTTTTGCATGCAAGGAACCAAACAATTGTCTTCAACAATTGTCTTCTGTGCAAAAATAATATAATGATATTAACACAGTAACACCAGGTGGCACATGTAAAACCATTCAACACACTTTAAACAGAGCGGATACTTTACATTATAACAACAGACACAATGGAGCTACAGCTCAAAGCTTTAATAGGTTTGCTGTGCACTGAAAATAAAATTTAACATTTTATACATCCCACAGTAGTTTATGTTCCCAAAAGTATGCCATTGCGTTATTTCTCCATAGGTGGTAAATATGTTTCTGTTTCATAAGGTGTTTTCGAACCGAAGAGTTCTGCAGACTTTTTGAAGAGAAACTTTCCACTAATGGAGTTTCCTGAGAACTACACGTCATGAAAACTTTTTTTCTGTCTACATTCGCACCCCCATGGTACCTTTTCTGAAACAGGAACTGAAAAGGTTCCTCTAAACAGGGTTCTAGGAACTAAAATACTTAAGAGTTCCTGTGGTGCAGAATCACAAAAAAAGGGGAGGGGGGGGTTCTAACAGTTCCTAAAACTATGAAAAAGGTTGTGTGGTCCAAAAATGCCTAAAGATAGTAGGTGGTTTTGGACCACATAGTTTTTGAAGAGACAGAAAGGGTCTCTGAAACAGGAGCTCAAAAGGTTCCTCTAAACGGGGTTCAAGGAACTAAAATAGTTCATAGTTCCTCGCCATGCAGAATGAATAAAAAGGGGGGAGGGTTCCAACAGTTCCTAGCACTATGAAAAAGTCCATGGGGTCCAAAAAGCATGTGTGACACATGTTAGTTTGAAAGCTACAAACAGTTGATGACTTCAATGACTGAGGTGGTGTCATTGGCAAACCACTGACAACACAGTGAGGTGGGATTTTTATATTTGCAAGTACAGTGAATACTTCTGGACAGAATGCATTTTTTAAAGTTTTTATCCCTGTGCAAGAGAGATCAGAAGCCAAAAATGGTGTTTAAAAATGCCTAGCCTTTCAGCGTCATGGTGATTAAGAAAAAAATACTGATAAAGTCAAAGTTTGAAGACTAAGCAATTGTATAAAGAAAAGTAGCATCAGCAAAAGTAACGGATCAGGAGATCAGTTTGCGCTAAAGGCACCTTGAAGTTGTGGGGGTCGATCCGGAGCAAGTAGGCGTGCAGGGTCTGCAGAGGAGCCAGGGTGACGGTCAGCTGGCTGATGTCTTTGGCTCCCTCAGCGATGGCCAGGACGATTTTCTTGCCATGAGAGAGCAGGTGAGCCGAGCGAGGGCTGATGTCCAGATGGGAGAAGTAGACCTTAGAACCCGGGAAGGTGGTAAACATCCTGTACAAGGAGGTGGGAATTAACATCATAATGTGGATTGGAACACACCTTAAACCTTACTTTTAAACTTTGTCATCAACTCATAGATTAAGTGTTCCTTTAGGGATTGTGAAAATACATTTATACAATGCACCCCCCCAACAGAAAATAAATACAACAACATTTAGGAAACTCATAGCAGGAACATGGAGATGGAGATTTGGGCTTGTTAGGCTGCTTCTTGACAATGTCATCATCATCATCATCATGTTGCAAATGCTCATTCTCATGTAGGATTTAAATAGTTTAGTCGTTTATTGATAGTCCTCAAGTCTACAAGTCACACATTAAACATGTGACAGATGATTCTTTCAAACACAAAGAAGGTTTGTAAGTAATTTTTGAGTGTGAACATACTGTACCTATGAAGCGCATCTGACCCAATATCTTCAGCCACAGGAGTCAGTCTGGCCCATATTTCTGCAAGCAGGGTTTTCTCTGTCGCTGAGAGCATCGCAGTCTCTCAGAAAAATGACTGCGGCTCTGTATCCAGACAGTGAGATGATTTTACACGTGAGTTAAGTAAAGTAAATTTACGCTCATGAAAGGTTTTAGTCGACCATTTTACATCCGAATTGAACGGAAACGCAGATTTGACGAGGTGAAAGTGTCTTTGTGATGAACACGAGGTGTTACTGGCAAAGTGTTGATTTCTTCTTCGTTGTTATCGGACAGCAGACAGTGCAGGGCGGGGGCTCCGCACCACCAGCGCTGCGCTATCTGCTGCGTGTCTGACGTGCGTCACAGCCGGCATCCCTCCTGCGTCACTAACGTGCTGACCCCCCCCAAAAGTGGTGTGGGTCTCCAATGCTGCACCTTGTGGTGCCACAATTTGGAGAATGAATACAGGTTATTGTCCTTTATCTGCTCTTACTTTAAAACATTTTAAATAATAATTGTATATTGAACAATTAATTTTTTCCATCTGACTTTAAGCACTTCCATCTTTAGCCTACTTGCTTTTCTTTTCTTTGACTGTGGGAGAAAACGATTCAGTTTGAGTCAGAAGTTTTCCTGCAGCTTGGAGTTTTTTTTCCAGATAAAGTTTATCAGCTGCTGCTATCTGGAGCCCAATAAGCTTTTGTTCAAGACTCAATCAATCAATCAATCAATCAATCAATCAATCAATCAATCAATCAATCAATCAATCAATCAATCAATCAATCAATCGATCAATCAATCCACCACAAATGTTAGCTGAAGATACTTTACCAAAGAGCAGGTAGAAGTCTGTACTCTGTTATATTATTTCCAAAGTGTAACAGTGGGCGTGAGGCCAGTCGGTCTAAAGTTAGTGGACCACAGAGAGGACTTAACATTTGCTGTGAGAGTCTTTTATTTCATGATTTTTCATTTAAAAAAATGTAAGTAAAAAAAACAACAACAACAAACCCCCTGGGTGACTGCAGCATTAAGAACATTCAAGTCTTCACAGGAGGCCTCACTTTGAAAGCTGGGCCTCAAAAGCAGTTCAACTCCAAGCAGCCTTCAAGCCTCTGTCACTAAAGTTTTTTAGGGCTGCCTTTACAAACAAAGGATGTTGTAAAAATGTAAAAATAGATTTGTTGGTAAAGGTTTGAAAAAAACTAGGGGGCTTACACAACAGACCTCCTGTTCACTTAAGGACAAAAATCTAATTCAAGGTTACATAATTTAGCAATGAACAACAAGAAGAAAAAAAAGTTTATTAACAACAATGATATAAGCAGAAACACGGATCAATCTCATGGATTTTATTAATCGCATAGAAAACACTTTACATATTAAAATGAAACAAATATTGGAAAATGTACAATTAAAAAAAGGTATTATTGCATCAAATGTAATTCCTTTCTAAATGTTCTGGGAATGCTAATTGCCTAGCACCCCATGTATAGAGGCTCAGTCCTCAAAAAGGGCGGCCTGGGTTCAAGTCTGACCTGTGGCTCCTTTTTCTGCATATGTCATCCCCCCCTCTCTCTAATGTCCTACTATATCAACTGTCCTATCTAAATAAAGGCAAAAGCCCCAAAATAAATCAAATGTCCTAAGGATAAAGGGCTGTCATTAACTGTACTTCCACATCCCATACCTTATCATATCACCTGGAATATCAATAGATAGATAGATAGATAGATATTTTATTGATCCCGAGGGAAATTCAAAGCATTCAGTAGCAGGTTACAAAGACGTACATGACATGAAACATTTGTTACAAATTAAACCACAAAACCGAAATTGTGAAATTTAAACAAGAACCTTTAAACAGTTGAGAAAAGAATCTGTAATTAGACCTGAATATCAAAAAATAAATGTTGACCTTCTGAAGCTGTGTTGTTTATATATGTACAGCAATGTTTAAATTATCAAAAAACAGACATTAAATATGTCTGTATCAAAGACTAACAAATATAATAGCATACTACACTACACCAATCATCCAGTCAGACATCATATATGACCTTAAAGGAGCGTTGCATGTGCCAGTGAGATTATCACATAGGACCCTCCCATCAAGGCTCTTCAGAAATGATGATGACCTTATATGACCCACCCTCCACCCTTATTTGTGCCAGTCACACAAGCAGTTTGTGTATTAAACCCCCTGTAAGGTCTTAAGAGACTAATGATGGTAGTTTTTTTAAAAGCACTGATAATTATGTTTTTTACTACTACTCTACTCTAAAAAATACTTTATACATTCAGGTTAATTTTATTTGAAGCATTGATAGACGTTTCCCTGTCAGCTGTTACTCAGTGGTATGGTAAGGGCTGACTCAGCACATCTGTGTGTGTGTGTGTGTGTGTGTGTGTGTGTGTGTGTGTGTGTGTGTGTGTGTGTGTGTGTGTGTGTGTGCGTGTGTGCGTGTGTGTGTGTGTGTGTGTGTGTGTGTGTGTGTGTGTGTTGGGGGGGGCACAGATCTTGTTTAAAAAAAATGCACAGTCATCCTCTTTGCTTGAATGTGGTCATCGCTAACAGGGCTTGGTGTAAGTAGGGTGATAGTGTGGAACAGGATCATTAGTCAGTTCATCAAAAATGTCACCGCTCTCTACAAATCACTTATTGAGCGCTTTTCAAGTCAAGTAAAGTACTGTGCCATTGTAACTTTTGCACTAAAATATTCACAGATGGCTATTTCTTCAGAAACAGTTTGGGATTCATCACACCCATGAGTAATGAATCTGATTTTACCAAACTCCTACATGCTCACATTAATACCTTCATGTAAGCAAAACGCTGCTCTTTTTTAAACAGATATACTATAGGACTATTTGGCCTTTATTGGATGGATTAGGACAGATAAAGAGTGCTAACTAAAACCAAGACCAGGATTTGAACCTACAAAAAGTCCTACAGAGATCAGAGATTGTGTTCATGGGGCACCTGCACTACCAACTGAGCTAAAGCAGCACTCAAAAACACAGCTCTGCTAAACCAACTGGATTTAAATGAAGTGATTCAAATTTAAATTAAAACCAAATCAAAATGTAAATTAAAATGTTATCTTAAGTTACAGTTTGAAGATGATGAAATGTCTTTCTTGAGGACACACAATCTTTTTTCGTCTTTGATCAAGACAACTGCACGAAGGTTTAGGGTCACTGATTTAAGAGTAGTTGGGGCATCAAACAAACAACATGTCCACAAGTATTTATTTGGCTATACAACAGGTCTTGTGATGAGTTAAAGATACTTTTAGATTCTTTTTATTCAACCATAATGCTAAATACAACATGCTCCAGGTGAGGCTTGAACTCACAACCTCGGCATCACTCTGCAGGTTACTGTCTTATAAGTACCGCGCGCTGACCGATTGCGCCACTGGAGCCTGTGTACATTGTCCACACTTATCGTTGCCAAGATTGAATTTGGGTGGTGCAATGATGGGCGTTACCACAATCAGAAAAGATAAAGATGAAAATTGTCTACTCCTTACAGCAGGGGCGTGTCCAGACCTTTTTTTTTTGACTGGGGTGGCCAACTAGGGCACTGACTGATGAAGGATTAGCAGGAAGTTTGTGAGCATACAACATGAATGAAGTTATTTCCCTGGCTATAACTTCCCCCTGGCTATCTCCACTTATCAAATCTCATTTTAAGTTACCAAAAAGACAACGCATGAATCTTAACTCTTGAAGGACTCAAAAATAAATAAAAAATGTCACAACTTAAAGTGTAAAAAAAGTTATTTGCATGCAAAATACAAAGTGTGCAAAGCATTTATTTAAAATGCAAAGAACTAACTTAAGACAATGTGCTATGTTGTAATGTAAAGAAAACTACAAGCATCCATTCCAACACAGCACGAATGGTTGTTGTCAGATTTCAAGGCGGTTCCATGCTCCCTTTTGCCCCCTCTTTGGCCACGCCCCTGCCTTACAGAAAAAGAACAAAACAGGACATTAAGGTCCTTTTTTTTTTAGCTCATTGTCTTCAGCAGTAGTCTGGTAAATTCTCTCTGCTCTCATCAGTGTGATGATCTGTAAGGGGGCCAGATGCCTTCACTGCTACTGTAGTTAAAGGCACTGGGTTATCTGTGTGTTTGTGTTGAATTGCTGAGGACCTTTAAGTGTTGGAGTGGTGTGCTGCCCCCTTGTGGAAAGATTGTAGAAAAGTACTGAAGCTCTCAAGTGTTCTTGGTTCAAACTGAAACATTTTTATTTGGTAGGCCTCTTACTGTTTTCTTACATTCACAGAAGTGCAATAGAATACATGAGATGATCATAAATATATACTTTTGCACCTTAATCTTCCACACTATCTCTTCACACGTTTCATGAAGAGTCTTATTGCAACATCTAATCCTTTGTCACCTTTCCGTTAAATTAAATTCTGTTTTTTGTTTGCTCATCAGGGGCCGTGATAGAGAGTGGAACCTGTTGATTTTAGTTAACCAAGTGATGAGTTGTTTTCATAAAGAGACCACTTATTCTCTGAACAGGAAGAAGGAACTGATGACAGCAGCCAGTAGCATTTCAGTCCTATTAGGGTTTTTTTGTTTTTTTGTTTTTTAAATTAACCAAATTACTTATTTTCTTACATCACTTCACTCTGGCTAACTCCAGGGTGACTGCTGCAGAACAAATCTCGGCCCATAGCCCCAGCAAAACACGAGTAGCTGCATTTTCAACCTTCCTTGTGGAGTCACAGAGCTGCAATCCAAACCTCCACATACACACTCGTCTAAAAAACTGTAGCAGTCTACTCCACATGCACATTTTGGAAGACAGCTGCATATGTCAGGTGAAGGTTCTGGCCGGTGCTTTGAGGGAAAAATCTGCAGGTAACTGGTCGTGGATGCAGGCAGCTCAGTAACTGCTTGTATGTGTCAGAGAATAGAGTTAGGGGCATGGGAAACAACTTAATGAATGACTTCTTGTCTGAATTCTTACTTAGCTCCACCCCACTGGGTCAGCATGTACTCCTTATAAAACAGTGATCTGCAGAATGATGCAGGTTTCCAGGCCTTTATGGTCAAGACAGGGAATCTTCACTGTGTAAACAGCTATTTTCACATGTTACCTCAGAACTGTGTGGGTGTGGACTGGTTCTAAAGTTCTAGATGGGTGAACAGCTTCATATTCATATTTTTTTATAATTGTGATGAACTCTGTGAAACTCCCAGCATATTCACACCAAAGTTAAGATGAAATCAGATATAACTACCAAGCTGGAAAAGGCTCCAGTGGCGCAATCGGTCAGCGCGCGGTACTTATAAGACAGTAACCTGCAGAGACATGCCGAGGTTGTGAGTTCAAGCCTCACCTGGAGCACTGGAGTTTTCTCTGAAATATAAATTTTTACCACTTAATAGTTTTACACTAGAGTATTCAGCTTACAGGAAAACCTTGATGATGTAAGGCTAATGCACATCATCAGTGAATCAGGTGTTTCAGGTATTTCAGACATCAAACACATGTTACTAGGCGACCCAACCAGACTTGCGCAGATCCCAGCCAGCAGTAACATACAGATCTGTCCCCTCTAGCCAGAGCCATCTGATGCTGTCTCAGCTCGCTCTACAGCTGAAAGGTGCATATATTACAACATTTAAATTATTTTTTAAACTATAAGGAAATAATACAGTGATTCTTCATCTCCAGATAGTTTGGAGGTGTGCTTATAGAAATGCTCTGGGGTTAGTTTGGGATATGATACGATGTCTTTTTATTTGGCCCGGAGGTCCTGCAGATCAGACTTTATTTGCAATCATTTGGAGCAGTGTAGTTTTTAGCTCAGATCTTAAAAGTGATGCAAGCTGTTGAATATTAACGGAGGTTGATAATCCTTCACGGACCCGGCTGATCAAAACTCTCAATACTTTCATTTCAAAGCCTGCAATCAACACCAAACTCAAAGCGTGAAAGCACCAGACTTCAAACTTTAAATCAGGTCCAATTATTGATGTGTCATATCTCCTCATTACTCCACAAGGTGGAGCTAGGAAGTAGGAAGTGAGTGATATGGACTTATGGATGATACACATGTAAAACTGTGAGACATTGTTTTCCTTATAAAACTTAAGTTGCAACATATTTATTGTTTCACTGTTTACCTGTGTTTAATCTTTATCGAGCAAGTTACAAACATCAACCAATTCTTCATTTGGCAATGAAACCTCTTTAAAAAGCGTTACCAAACCTCTTCAGCTTCCTGCCCCAGCTGATTAAAGATAAAGATCAACTTTATTGATCCCCCATTGGGGGAAATTTCTTTGTTACAACAGCTCAAAAACAGAAGTATAATTAGTAAAAATAGCAAAAAGTTAAAAAACAAACATTTTTACATTAATTAAATAAAGCCAGTAATTACAATAGAGATAAAATAATACTAGGCATATACTAAAGACTTTCACTTGTGGAAAGACAGAGGACAGTTGTTATTATTAAAGAAGCACACACAGTGTGTATTATCTGTAAAGCTGGTTTCCTGCAGCTATGCATTGTAATCAGTCTTTACAGAAGGAAAGCAATTCTCTGCAAGTCCTGAGCATAATGTGACTCTCACTCAGCAAGCTGCACAACAAAAAGCAAAGTGTGCTGCAGTTATTAGTATTAAGGAAAAAAAACAGATATTGCAAAGGATTTAGGGAGTCATTTATTTGCATGTGTGGGAAGTTAGTATGTGTGTGTATTGACATTTATTTACCAGCCTGCAAAACAACAAACAGAAAATGCAACTGAAAAAAAAGAAATCTCACATTGACAAGGATGCACTTTTTCATGTACATAATTCAGATTGTCTCCTCATGTGGTCATTTGTACCTCACATGGATAAGAGCTCAGGCCCAGTATACATCACAGAAAGCAAAGTCCAGGACTCAGAAAGTTTGGCAGCATGACGTGCTGGCAGGGCCTGCAGCAGGAAGTTGTCTGCATAAAAGTGAAACTGTGCAGCATGTAACCAAGCAACCGCCAACCCAACCACACCGCACAGACAGACTGGAGAAAACAGCTTCTTTGCAGTTCTTAGAAATGACACCTGCACACACACACACACACACACACACAATTGATACATCCTGCTTCTGATTCAGACTATGTGGCTCACTAGTTGTTCTGAAATGGATTGGATTGGCCAGCGGAAACTAAAAATAATAAAATAAAGCATTCAAATTGTTCTGACATCAAAAGCTAGCTTAGAGTATATCTAGCATAATTTTAGCATTACTTAGCATTAATGAGGCATGAAAAAATTCAACCAACTGTGTGAAGAAAATATTGTAGCACAATCCCACCTCATGCTGTCCCCACCTCCCACCCAACTCATTTTCATACAGTCCCTTTCACAGTTTGCTGGTTGGTGGCGTCTGGACATCAACTGAGTATTGATTACAAACCAAAACCAGTGAAGCAACCAAATGTCACGAGTATTATCAGGCCAAGTACTTATGACATTCAATGTAAAACATCAGTGATCATTTTGTGATTCATTCTGATTATATTTTGCAAGTCAACACAACCACAGCTGACCCAAATGTAAAGCATGAATTTGATCTAATCACAGCTTTATAGAGTGTCTGTATTGTTTTTCCAGACGGGGTTAGATTGTGTAAGGTAGCCTTCACATACTGTATGTAAAATAAAAGAGTCAATCCCAACCACACCCAGAAACACCTGGACAGGCTTGTAGAGAGTATAATCTATCATAAAAAATCATCCTTTGTACTGAGCCACATGAACATGTCGCAGAGATTGAACGATGTGGTGAAGAGGGGTCGCACTCAGATGAACCCATCAAAGGGGTTTTGTTGCCCCAGATTGTGGTTGAGGACAGTTAGATGATCTGGAGGTCTGAAGAAACAGGATACCAACCCTGCAAGGGAAATTTAACGCCGCCCACATATGCTTACAGAAGGCAAAGATGTGCAACCCCCCGAATCTGTAAAATGCATCATATCCAAAGGAAAAAGAGACGGACACAACTATTTGTCAATGCACAAAGTTCTCTGAGAGCAAAAACATTTTCAGCATGAGTATATTCTTGTATATTTGGGGCCTCTGCCTAGTTTTTTAGTAACATTTCTTTCCTGCTAATAGCTACATTTATGTGTCAATGCTTCTAAACCAGTGTACAGAAGTTCATTTTTTTATGCATCACTGGAAAAAACCTTACTCTCATGTGCACATCCGGATGTGTCCAGTGTGACACGAACTAAACCAAAATAAAACTTATACCAGCTCTTGAATGTGAAAATGTTTGTCTGTTTCAACCCTGTTATAAACGGGGAAGAATAGGATGTTGAAATAAGCAGCAGGGGCCCAGTGCAAACTGTGCATTGTGTATCAGCTTAGATACCGTTTAAATATAAAAGTAAAAATGTTTTTTTGGGCATAATTCAAGATCTCTGAAGACACACACATATGTTCTTTAACCTAAAAAGATGTCATGTCTGTTACACACAGTCACTTTTAAAGTCAATAGTATTTCAGCATATGGGGGATTATGTAGTCAAGGGCATCTTAGCGCTGCTCTTTAATTTTTCCTGCCCATTTTCTATCCAGCCAATTTTAAGGATCAAATGGGTGACGTTTCAACAACACACTTTTGAAAATGACGTCAGGCAACCAGACTCTTTGGTTTATTAGATCACCTACCATCAGTATTCATGGAACTCAAATATGAGCAAGGGAATAAGCGATTATAGGAAGAAGTATATCTTTTTAAAAAAGCAACATATTTCATGTGATGTGATTTCACTCTTGAAAAGTGTAAACTAATTTAAATGTTATGCTATTATTTTGGTTGGTAAAAGCTTGTAAGTAAGACCCAGTGATGGAAAGCATGACATTAATTTAAAAAAAAAATTCTAAAAAAAAGAAAAAAGCAACATTGGGTTCAGTCTAGATAATTGGCACACATATTTGATTTATATTTTGTATGAATTAATGACTAGTCCGTATCAAACAATAATGTTCGCTGCATGGAATAATTAATTCCATTTTGCTTTGTTTCTTTAGTAGCTGTCAGGGTTTACATAATTTTAAAAAAACACAGCAAACTGATGACATAACATGTTGAACAGATGGGATGTGTGTCTTTTCTACCACACAGTTATGTAAACCCGTGTAATTATAACAAGCTTGCAGACTTCTAATAGACAGCACTTATGATAACAGCTACCTGTAGTTATTTGGTTTCCCCAGTAGGGGGCGCAGTGAGGTCATGCCGGGTAGCAGCAGCAGCAGCAGCAGTCAGTCAGTGAGTCAGTCGGTCGGTTGCTCGCTGTCCTGTCATCATCCAGCGGTGGAGGCTCCAGCAGCAGCAGCAGCAGCAGCAGCAGCGTGGGCGGACCGGGACTCACTACAGTCACACTGGTACTACTGTAAGCCGGTGTGTGTGTGTGTGTGTGTGTGTGTGTGTGTGTGTGTGTGTGTGTGTGTGTGTGTGTGTGTGTGTGTGTGTGTGTGAGACAGCTCCACCGGAGAGCAGTTTTTACTCTGCTGATATTTCACATCTTTATGGGACTCCGCCCTCGCTAACATCTGGTGCTCGCAGCTTGATAGTGAAACTACTATGCGATGGATAACTTATGAATTGACCTGCGTTAGCATCTCACCGGTGGAGGGGCTGTGGGAACCGTACACCGTTTGAAAGGTAAGCGTAGGGGGGGACACAGTGTTTTTTTCACATCGAGCATGTCACTTCTAACACCGGCTGTCAGTCTCTGCACAGCTCGATGCTTTTTTTTTTTTTTTTTTTTTTTTAAACGCTTGGAGCACCGAGCTGGTGACACATTACGTTCCATGTGCAGGTCATTTGTAAAGGCTCTGCAGCAAACCGGGGTCTCTGGGTGGGGTCTCTCCCAGACCCATGGGTGTCTGTTAAGATGCTTGGTGTTTCACAGGGAGTTTTTACACATCTGGAATGGTAACCTTTCAAATTAAAATGTCAAGAGCTGGTGACGCTTCTGGCCAAGTTGTCATGACAGGAGGCGGGCGTTGAAGTGAGAAGTCACAGGTGTGTGTGTGTGTGTGTGTGTGTGTGTGTGTGTGTGTGTGTGTGTGTGTGTGTGTGTGTGTGTGTGTGTGTGTGCTGCATGCACATATACAGAGCATGGTGCACATTCACCCCTAAAGGTTTGCAAGAATGATTTATGGTTTTCAGAAAACTTCTGTCTCGGCTGCAGTGGAGATGAAAGAGGGGCCAGTTCGGTTGCTAGCAGCACAGAAATCCCACAGAGACAATTAAACCAGTGACCCATGTCATCAAGGATTTGTTTTGGCTTCCTGTTTGGAAGGAAGGTAGGAAGCGGACTTTGGGGCCAGATGGCAGGAGCGCACACACACACACACACAAATGCACACACACTCACACACAAACCTATACGCACACACCTGGAGCAGCCGTCAATGTTCCTACTGGGGGGAAGACAGGATTAGTAGCCAGAGTTTGAACCTGTGACATGCTGCCAAGCTTCAAATCTGAACTCTTACTGATGTGCACATCAGTTTAGTATCTGTAATAACCTCAAACCCTCGATTGTTACCATTATTAATGTCTGCAGAATGTCTTTTATCTGTAATACAAAACGTCCTCAGAAATGAATACTGGTAAGTCACAGCAAAGTTAGTTCCTTTTTATTTCACTTTACATGAAGCTGAAGCTGTGAGATCTTTTGCTGCTTGGTCTTTGTGGTTAAAAGAGATTGAAAAATGAAAGTAACAGACTATATATTTAACTTTAGTAAAGATATGGAAAGGTTGGGGCTTATTTATGTTATTTGTTTTTAACAAGTACAATTTGAGTGTTTCTATTTTTATGCAACTTTACACTTATAGTACGTTGCAACAAGTATTGCCATTTCTTCTCTAATTAATTTGTCTGAGAGCTTAAAAAGTTACTTTTGGATTACGCTTTTCATTACGCTCCTGTTCAGTAAAAGGCCATGTGTCTCAATTTTGAGGGATTAAGGATTAAGTGGACCTCTATGGGTTGAGCAAATTAACCTACTTTTCAAAGGCATAATAATGAGAAGGCTACACTAGCAGTGCACGTACAGCTACAGGGTTTTTGTGAGTCACAGGAAAGTACAAGTAGGAGAGCTTTAAGAAGTCACTGAAAAGGGGGGCGGGTCTGGGCTGGAGTGTGTAACACAAAACCTGCAGCTTTGTGATCTGTCTGTGCTTCCTGCTCACATGAAGTTTGAGAATTTGACATCCTCAAATACTCTGGGAGGCCTCTGGCCTCCATGCAGATGAAAAAGTTCCTGTGAGGAACTTTTGGTTTGTGTTGATTTTATTGACACTTGCTGAACAACTGGTTCCTCACATAGATAGTCCTGTTCACCTGCAATCAGTGTCTTTTAACAAAATCCCTCACCATCTGTGTTTTTAACAGTCTAGATGTATCACTCATTGAGAACCTGTACCTGCGGAAAGCGTAACAATGAGTCTGCTTCTATGCAACTCATCACTTTGCATGACAGCTACCCTGCTGCAGCAGTTTCAGGCATTAAAAACAATTATATCGAAATATTCATTTGTACTTAATAATAATAATAATAATATTAATAAAGTTTATTTATGAAGCACTTATCAAAACCAACATCACAAAGTGTTTTACAGAAAAAAGAAAAATCCCGACAGTCAAAATACACAACAATAAAATTCTATTAAAAAAGCATGAAAAATAAAACAACAGTGCAGCAATCATCCAATTAACAGAGAAAAGAGAAACAACCGAGACAAAGATTGGCTAAAGTTAACAGTGAAACATCATGGATGAAACAAGGATTATGAGAAGTTAAGTTCTCCTTTGCTTTTCTAGGTCATAAAGAAGTCGCAGTATTAATTTCATCCTGTTTTATAAGCAGCTAAAAAGTCTTCACAGGAACTTCAAACGTGGTTAGAAAAGGATTGTTTTGAAAAGTCCAGTCGAAAAATACATCATGAAACGTGTTCTTAATATTTCTCCATCTGTTGTCTGGTAGAAGGAACAGAGGCTTTTTTCTATACATATTTATTCATCTCCATTTTTCTAGATCAAAGTTTACTGCCAGATGTGCCGCTCCGACGACATGCTATCCCGTTCACTGTGCTTGTTAAGATCCAGGCAGTAGAGCCAGAAGAGACGGCCAAATAGATGGAGCTACAGCCAGTCTATGACTACAGTCTAGTGGTAGGCAGCTGCGTTACAGCTTGGATTAAATATTTTTTACCTACATCACTTAATGACCGACTTAATGAAAATAGTAGTGATGTATTTAACTGACAAGTAATTCTGAGGGTGAAAAGTAACGTTTAGTCGACTAAACTCGCACATCCAATTTTCCCATCCCATTATACCACCAAATATTTTTTCCAGTATTCTGAATCCCTGGTACAAAGTGCTGCAGTTTTTCCCCCAAAATGTATAAATGATCCTTTGTCTTTAGCTGAAATTAAAGTTAATTCAATGGTTCAGATTTGTACCGTAAACTGGAAAGCAGCAGCGTGGGAAAGATCCGCCCTTTGTCCTGACTTTGACAAACTCAACATACTTTACAAATAAAGATAAAGATACACACAGAGTGTCACCCGGAGCTCTTAAAAGAAACTTCAGTGCATCCTGGTAGAGGTTTTAGTAGTTTGAATCATCAGTCTGTAAGTGTGAATATGGTAGGTGTGTGTGTGTGTGTGTGTGTGTGTGTGTGTGTGTGTGTGTGTGTGCGAGCGTGCGAGCGTGCATGCGTGTGTGTGTGTGTGTGTGTGTGTGTGTGTGTGTGTGTGTGCGAGCGTGCATGCGTGTGTGTGTGTGTGTGTGTGTGTGTGTGTGTGTGCGAGCGTGCATGCGTGTGTGTGTGTGTGTGTGTGTGTGTGTGCGAGCGTGCGTGCGTGTGTGTGTGTGTGCACAGTGGCATACAGGTGTGTTTTCTTCTTCTTTTGTCCCTTTCCTCTGGCACACTGAACGTTCTGGCAAAGCGTGTTTGAACAGGTTGGATTGAAAAGAAGCAGCATACAGCTCAGGTTTATTTCTGGGTCGAGTGAAATTTAGCTTCCTGTTTATTTTACACCGAGTCCTATGGGTGCGTGAGAGAGGAAAACTCGTTTGGGTTTCTACAGAAGTCCTCCAGTGTTTTCACAATGCATTTTTTATGGCAGTGTGCCCCATGAGTGGATCTCCTCCAGTGCCTACAAGCTGCACTGTTTATCTTCGCTGTGCTTTATGCCCTTACTTGTCACTGCACATGAAGTTCTTTCATCTTGGATATGCGTGTCTAGACATCTGAGTAAAGATACATTGAGTAAAAACTGCATCTCTGGGAGTATTGTGCCTTTAACTGCCAGGTTTTTCTTGGAGACATTAGCCTGCTTTTCAACTTCATATTGGTGTCTTTATCATTTCTGTTCATCTTTTATGGACATAATAACCCTTATCCAAAGTTATATGTTTGGTTAGAGATGGGACATTCATAATGATTACTTTTATTATTTTATTGTTGTGTGTTAGTTTGTTATAAAACATGTCCATTGCGGATCCAAGAGAGTGTCACAAAAGAGCTTGTTTTATCCGGACAGCAGTCCTGAACCAACAATTAAAACAAACAGAGAGGAGCCTGAAGTTTTGGAAAGCTAAAACTCGCACACTTCAGGCAATGTCGGTCAGCTTTACTTAATGTTGCTATTTTCCAGTGTTTATGCTACCCAGAGGATGACTCCTACCCACTTTGGTGATCCCTTGACCTTAACCCTAACCCTTCCTTTAGCTATGGGCTTTACGTTATTGAACATAATGTTCGAAATACTGCCAATGGATTGCCCTGATATTGACTGTGGACATTCATGTCCCACGTTCCATGGACCTGCAAAGCTGATGCCCATTAGCTTCAGCTTGAATTGTCTGTTTCTTGATTGTTTGCAAAGGTTAGCAGTATGCTAACATGCTAAAGTGGGAGTTCTCACATTTCTAAGATTTTTTCCAAATTAGGCCCTATGTTCCCACATTTCCTTTTTCATAAATTTGTATCAGTTAGGGTTAGGGTAAGTTACCCCACACCCTAACACTAACCCTACCCTGTGGGCCTAATTTTAAGAAAATTCTTAGAAATGTGGGAACATAGGGCTGACCCCGCTAGAGTAAGGTGGTGAAAATTTTAGTTTGATAGGAATTTAGTGTGGATATTGTTGTCTTCAAACAGCTGAGCTTAGCTTAGCTTTTTTTTGTGTTTGGCCAGCATTAGCTGGCTAACATGCTGAAGTCAAGCAGCAGAATTTGAATGACTTTACCTGCTGAACTTCACTGTGTAAGCATTGTCTTCATGTTTGCATGCTGATGCTAGCTCCAGGGCAGCCTTATGGTGCTTTCAGACCTGCACAATGCACCCGGAAAAAAGCAGCTGCATGTTTCACTGTATGCAGTGACAGGGACAGTCTCTCGCCATGAGGGACATGTTGCAACAAACCACTCAGGGAAGATCTCAGGAGCAGTCTGCGTTAAATTTTTCTCTATATTTTCAGAGTGGCTGAAAAAGGCTTAAAGGGTCCCTTCAGGCTCTATTTCTTTTTTAAATCCACCTCCAATCGTTTGCCTTCCAGTCATTTGCCCTCGTGTCCCCGCAGCTGAAACTGGACAGAATAATTCATCATAAGTTTGTTGTGCACATAAGCACAGAGATTTCAGCGGTTGTTTTTGTTTTTGAACAGTCTGGTTCTGGTTGCACAATACTTATATATTTTTTTTTTACCAGTGGATCTGCTTTTCTGATTCATGGTTTTATAGTGGTATTGTTGCTTCAGCTACAGAGCACAGCATGCATCCTATAAATGGCTGCAAAGGAGGGTCACCAGTGAAAAAAAGTATATGGTGGTCAGTATATAAAATAGCAACGGTAGGGAATCACATGTTTAGATCAAATAACAGTTATAAGTACCATAGTATATAGTGCAATTGATATCAGTCATATTGTGTGGTCTCAATTTAGAACTTGGATTGTCATGGTTCTACATGAACGCAGCCTCAACACTGCGTACTATAGCCGACTATGTCGCATGTTTCGTAACTGTACACACTACCAGGTGAGAGCAGGACTAAGAGAGACTGCCATGCTGTTTGTTTTACCTCCTGTGCCCCCTCGTTGACCAAATGATCAAGATTGAAGCTGATCCGCACCAATCTGGACAGGGATTTCTCTAATTCTCTCTCTCTCTCTCTCTCTCTCGCTCTCTCTCGCTCTCTCTCTCTCTCTCTGTCTCTCTCATCATGTCTCCGTCAATTTTTTTTTGTTCCTGCTACTGTGTCACACTTGCTCCTGTTTTACCACATTATCACACGTCATCATCATACTGAATTGAAACCACAAAGGCCTTATCAGCGGGGCACATCTGACAACAGATGGTACAAAAAGAAAGACAAATCTTACCAGCTATTTTTACTCCTCAGAACAGAAGGACTGAAAAAAAAAAACATAAGACACAATATAGACAACAGTCTCGAGTGAGTACTGAAGTATGTCACTCAGTTTGTGTATAATAACAGCCTATATGTCATATTGTATCTAATCTAACAGTCTAGTCTTTGTTGATGGTCTGTTGTCTGATGTTTCCTTTCCTCGCCTATGAGGAAGGATATGAAGGCTGTAGGGATTGTGAGTCCATAAATTAAAAAAGTACATTAAACAGATTGTCGAGGGTTAATGACACGGATCAGTGACCGTACAGTGTACATATGAATGGATGGGTAACAGAGAGGTCATGAATGGATTATTGAATAAAGAGTATGATAGGGCGGATGAGTGACGGGTCGAGGCAGTTTCCTTGAAAAATCTGACTTCAAGGTTTTAATCTGTGGGCCAAAGCTATATATTTTCTGACACACTTCAAAACACTTTGAAGAGTTAACTCACCCCAGGAGAACAGCTTCTGACAGTTGATACTCAGCATGGTATTTTATGAATCTACTGTAACAGTTGATGGCTACACTGAAACCACCAAAGACCCTTTATAGATGGGACCATCACTGCATGATTCAGAAACACTTCAATACGTTCACTTGTTAACTGCTGTGTAACTGTTGTTAGGGTTTCCCTGGGATATTTTCTCAATCGGCAGGATAAGACTGCTGCTCTGATAACTACAGCGACGTGTTGCAGAACGCTGTTTAATATGTGGATATGTAAAAGTCGTTATGGTTAGTTTGGTCAGGTGGAAGTCCTTCAAAATGGTGGAAACCATTTTTCAATGCCACTAAGATATTTTGACATTTCCCAAAGCTGTATTTAGTAAATAAAAATTGTCTGACTTTTAGCTAACTATTTCAACTATGAGTGTTACTTTTAGCTGCGCAGTTCTTGCTAAAATATGGATCACCATTTTTCTCAGTGAGAATTGAGATCCAATCCAATATAGATTATATACAGATATATATAGATTTCTCACACTTTTCTTGTTCTTGCATCTTTAAAGTAAAACAGCCAGCAGTGGGCCATAAGTGAGGAAGAGATATGATGGAGGTGATTGAGTTATATGAAAAAAAACAAAAAAAAAAACAGATCCTTCCAGTATTTTGTGTGTCGGTGAAGTCTGAACCTTGTCGAAGCCCTTTTTAATAGTGTAAGTCAACTATAAGTAAAGTATGGAATCATACGAGAAGAAAGTCTTTCTTATTTGACTTTTTGGATACGACATTCTTCGAGAAGAATCAATTATCTTTTTTCAAGAACTTATAACAAAGAGTCTGACTGAATATTAAACTATCTGTCATGAAGGAATTTTAATCTTCCCAGTTTGTGGTGTATACTGGTCTCCAAACTCCTCTTCAATGTCCACTTGATGACAATGCTGTCCCCCAGATAAAATCCTCCTGATGGACTCCAGACCACTCTCTGAGGATCCTGAATAACTCCTCTTTGTTTCTTTCAAACCACAATTATGACCACCATTTGTCCCTCTGAATATTCTTTTCAGAGCAGATTCCCTCTCTCCCCCGCTGTCTCTCGCTAATGTGGCATCTGTGGGCAATTACCATCGCGTTTTCATACAAGGCTAGCCAACAGAGAAAGCTGTTGTATTGGAGCTCGCAGCATGTGCTCTGCTGGCTGCGTGGAGGGATGGCAGGAAGGAGGGATGGCAGGAGGGGACGGATGGCTTCTGAGGAGGTCTATTCATGTCGCGCAGCGAGGCCATACTT
Organism: Labrus bergylta; assembly: GCF_963930695.1. Taxonomy (NCBI): domain Eukaryota; kingdom Metazoa; phylum Chordata; class Actinopteri; order Labriformes; family Labridae; genus Labrus; species Labrus bergylta. The sequence continues at coordinate 20,295,995 of NC_089215.1, read as the reverse complement.
GAGTAGACACTTATTGTGGCGGTGACCTTCCTGTCACCATGCAGCTAACACACAGCAGCTTCATGTGAGGGTCAACTGAGCTGCTCTCTTTGTTTCATATCCTGACTGTCAACGCTTCACTCTGTCTCTATATGTCTGGTGCTTTGTACAAAGGACATGATTACATTTTTAATCTCTCACTAGAGTCAGATTTAAGAATGAAGGGGCTCGATTTATGATTCAACAGAGATCATTACCCTTAAAATACATTTAAACATTAATGAAGTGATTGATACAGTGTACGTTTAGACTCACACAGTTATAAGAGTAGTGTCTGCATGACCTTTGACTTCAGATAATCAGAGGCTGTCCTGTGGTTTTCACCAGAAGCACAACAGTCAGCTTATGCAGTTATAACACATCCAGTACAACAAGTCCTGTGTGCATTTGTTGTCTAGGTAAACTGTATTTGGACTATTTTTTTTTTTACAAATATCAAGTAGGCTAGTGATCCAGGAAAGATACATTTTATTATTGGTAATATGTACAAAGTATGCATGAAGATGTCAGATTTAGTGACATATTTCAACTAAAAACTGTAAAGCTCAAGTAAGGACCGTGTCCACGTAGAGTTTTCTGAGCGCCAGCGTCTTTTTTCGATTTTTTTTTCAGTGAGTAGAGACAAGAGAGAAAAAGTGCAGCACCCAGCGTCTTTTTTTTCCGAGCACTCCGCCTTTTTTTTTTTCTCGCTGCCCCTCCGGGCGCTGGACCTGAAAATCTTTAAACTTTTCAGAAATGGCACTGTTGTCTTCATCGGCGCTCTTTTCCAAATGTATGATATTCCCTTTAGTTTCGCTGTGTGTGGTGCACCCACATCTTCCTCGCTCCGTGTCTGAGCGGGGAAATAAACTCAAATAAAAAAAACATACAGTAACAGGTAACAGAGCAGTGTCGGTCATGCAACAGACTGTTGACAACGTGCAGCACAAACTCTCATGAAGACAGCCAGCGCTTTTCTGCCCGGGAAAACAGGCTAGGTGGACACGGGGCCTTATGGATGTTATTCCAAAGTGTAATCATTTCTTAATCAGAATTAAAAGAGAGTGCTGTTATTCATGAATTAGATTAATATATGAAAAACAGCTCTCCCTTGATCAATCATTTTCAGTGTCCTTGTATCTAAAGTAATAATGCTCCCTTTTACAGATTTGACAAGTCTGTTCATGTTTATTTCTTCAGAGGGATTTTCATCTCTCTGTGGATGTGTGGCAATATAGACAACACAGGAACCAAAATAAAACCTCAGGAATACGATTCTAGTAAACTGTCATGTTGGGCACAGCCGCTAAAAGGATCTTTTGAGGACACAGGTCTGTTCCAGTCTGATTGACAATTTCTGCGTGCAAGGCTCAGATTGAAATAGACAGAAAACCCATTATCAACGCAGCCTGTACACTCCCTCAGGACCACGGAGCTGGCAAACCCCGCTAACTGAGGCTGTAAATGCTGTGCTGGACATGGTGAAACCTCATTAGTGACAGTGGATGTTTCCTGCTTTGTTGGTTTCCTATCTTGTACATAAATATGTACAGCCTGTGACAGTAGCAGTGGGAGAGTTGTTGAGAGATGCTTTCTGTTATTCTGTTGTTTTATTAATGCTGTTTCCTGAGAAACTTCAGTGGATCTGCTCAGTATTCAGTGTGAGACTGTGAACATGTCTCTTAGAGATTACACCTTTACCACAAACTGGAGATGTTTGAATGAAGAAAGAATGGCCAAATAAATGCACAAGGAGACTATAGGAAGGTTAGATTGGGTGGATTGTGATTGAGCAAAAAAGACGACTGATACAGGAGGGCAGAATTTTGGTCCTTAGTCACACATGAATGTAACGCTTCATTAATAAAACTTAAGTTAAACCTATAATTATTATATCATGAGCTTCAAAAATTGCAAGGACCATCTAGATTTAGTTGCAGGAGGAGGTTGCACTTCACAAATGATGATCTCAGAGAGCCAACAGCATGTGACGCTAGCTTGATTCTATTGCTTACTAAAGGAGTGTCCATGCAGCACGACGCCATGCGCTGTTTTAACCTCCCTGACGCTCTCGTAGACGGACCAGGAAGGACGTGGCTCTACAAGGAACTGACACTCACTTTTCTGACTGGACAGAGCTTGATTGTTTGTTTAACAAAGTGGAGATAGTGGTCTATTAATAATATCCATCTCTGTGATGGAAATGACGTGCCTTGACTTGTGGGGTCAACAACGGAGAAAAACTGTAGCTGTTTATTGACAAGACATAAGAGTTGTGATTCAGCCCAGAGCACCACACTTCTGTTTCTCCACCTTATCCAGCGCTCACACACAGTATACTTCATCCTAAGTTCCCAAAATGTTCCAAAATAATAATGATGGTATAATAATAGTGATGCCATGTGAGGCCAAGATTTATGCAGTCTTTTTTGTTCTTATGATTCATGTTAGTCCAATGTATTCTCTTGTTTAAGCTACATTTTGGTCTCCACCAACTCTTCATTCTTGACTTTTAATCATCAGAGCAAGATGCTAATTTTATTTGATGAAAAAAAAAGTGTTTTTCTGTTTATCACATCCTGTTGCATACTTACAAGTTAACATTAAGGAATGCTAACACATTAAAACTGAACCTATGGCGGCTGCAATGAGGACCCAGCCCTTGCACATTGGGGACACAACATAACCACTAGGCTACCTGGTGCCCCTAATTCCAGTTTCTCTACATTTATTTAATAAGAGACTCTCTGCTAACAAAACTCCTCTTAAGCCGCTAAAAGTCCCACACCTGGAACAGGAACTGAGAAACTATATTGCTCTCCCGTGTGGTGTCTTTGGCCGTTGGATGTGCCACGATGTGTTGGAACATCTGTGGTGATGATTGGCAATGCCCACCTTTTCTTTAGTTTTTCCAATAATTCATGTTGCTGTACTTCCCTGCAGCTGCAGTATTGCTTTTTAATCTGACATTTATTTAGTCTGAAGGTGAGCATGATAGAAACTGAGTAAATGAGTAAATATAATGTGAAACTGGTTGTTTTTTTAGGCAGACTCATGAATATAATAGTGAAAAGACTGTAGTTCCCTTTAGGTCTAAGATGCAGTAAGGAGTCTTTCAGCTTTCTGTTTTGGTTCAGTCACACTCATCCTATCACTGTCAATTTTATACAGAGAAGGCCTCTGATTTTAAATAGCCTTGAAAAACCAAACGCGAGAAGGTAAAGGAAGAAATTAGCTGTTGAATGTTGCAAATGACACTGTAAGAGACACATTTTCCTTCAGAATTTTGGGGTTACCAAATCAGATATTCATGTCGACAACAACTCCGTAAGGGCCCGATCACAAACAGACACGCTGCTAGAAAAGCGTAGCCACAACAAACATTGTTTTCCTATATGGTACAGCCGTTAGTTTGCTACAATCCATTTTTTGCCACCTGTTTTATTTGGTCGCCTGTATATGCACACCCAGCCACAGGCGCTCCCAGCTGTTTTTCAGCAGATGTGCTCAGTTTTGTTTGAGCGGCCGCACCTAGCGCAACTTGTCTCTGTGTTATCGGGCTCTAAATCCGTCTCCAGACTGTGTGCAAGAGGTGGACATGTTTACTGAGATGCCACACATCGGTTAGTTGACAGCAGATTTGAGTCATGAGTTTGAAATCATCACTGTTGTTTTTAGACAGAAGATAGCTACAAACATTGTTTTCCTTAGAATGAGATTCTATTTGAGGCTGTAGCTGACAGGTGTTTTCTCAAAGGAATCCAGACCTTGTAGATTGTAGCGGACCAGCTGCTCATTGGCACATATCCGACCCATGTGGGAATGAAAGTGATAGTTGAACAGAAGTAAACAGGATTTCTTAAAAGTATTGGTCCTCTCATCCGGTCAGCCATCTTTAACAGGAAACGCCAAGAGCAGAGAAAGCTGCTAGTTTGTGGCAAGATATTAAAAAAAGTATTATTTCACTCACCAAAATAACTAGAGAACAGACTTCTTGTATTCCCTGATGGTACAATTAACAGCACAGTAAGCCATGTGATTGGCTAAATCCCAAACTGACTGGAGTTGAACAGTTTTAGCAGATTTAATTTGCTGCTGTAAACTTTGGCTCACTTTTGGAAACAGCCTCAAGTGGGCACTTTATGAAATACATGTTTTGGCATTTTCACAGCCCTTGGTTGCCACTTGTTTTATACATTAGTTCAACTGCTCCAAATGAGGCTTTGAGTCCTTGATATCAGGTTCAAGGTTGATTCTTTTTTTTTTTGTTGTAAGTATTCAAGAAATCTGTCCGACCACTGTCATCACTCATCACAATAATCAGACATCCAGAGGTTTTTTCAGCTTACCTAAAACTAAACGTTATGCTTCACAGGCTGCAAAAAGTAAACTGATGCAGACAGACCTGCACATATACTTTCAAATCCACCACACGCATAGAGGTCAGACGAACTAACAAGCACACACATTGGTGCATGAGCACAGTCATGCATACATAGTTTGATATTGTTTAACCACACAAGCCCACGCAGTAAAATGATGCAGATCAGAGTCACCTATTGTTTAGACATGCTTATACAAAGTAGACAGCTGTTTTTCATTTGGAAAGAAAACTGTCTCTTTCACATTCTTTTTTTTTTTTTTTGCACCTCTCCATCCAGCTTCCTTTCCTCCTTGCTGCGATGCTTTTCCTTTTGTTTTCTTTGCTCTCTGACTCAGTGCAGGATGTTGTTTTTTTCACTTCGTTGCTCTTCACTTCCTTTGCTCCTTTCATGTTCTCCCAACATGACATGGAGTCCTGTCTCTCGTGTTTTATGTTTCTCCATCTGTTGTGTTATTTTTTCTCTGCCTTCATACGTACCCCGCTCGGCTGCAGGCAATCAGCTTTATGGCCACAACATTATTGTCATGTTAACACCAATGTAGAACCTTTAAAGCCATAATGAAAGCAGTGATGATTGAATTAGCTGTTGTCTCTTCATTGTAAATCACGAGACAACATCAATCATTGTGTATTGTTGGATCCCAGGAAGAATCGTTGCTGCTGTGGTAACAACAACTAAACACATAAGCATATTAATGATCATTTGAAATCTGCCAGAAAGCTACCTCGACATTTTTACCTCTCGCTAGCCCTGCAGAGTAGGGTTATCACGATGCCAGAATCTTCAACTTCGATATCATACTAGTAAATATCAAACAATGCAAGACCTGTTTTGATAACACAGAAACAAAAGTAGAAGTCCTGTGTGCCCAATATTAGGTGATTAATTGTTTTCAAAGATCAAAAATGGCATGCAAACTCCTGCACAGTGTTTAAATCCCATACTGATATTAGAATTATTTGTGAGGGAAAGTGTTTTTGTGCAGTTAAGACAGTGTGCAGGAGTTTACCTGAATTTTTTTTACCGGCGCTCCCTCAAAAGCCACGCCCCCTCACTAACATGCACAAGTGTCCTATGGTCCAGAAGCAGACCTCAGCTCATGCTTTGAGTTTGGGCTCGTGCATGCAAAAGGTAGAGAGCTAGCAGGGAGACATGGAGGCGTCTGATTGGTTCATCAGATTGGTACCTCGTGGCAGACATTGGTCGAGGTTTTTACACGCTTACCTCGACCAATGTCTGCCACGAGGTACCAATCTGATGAACCAATCAGACGCCTCTATGTCTGCTACAGATGACGGATTTTCTTTGTTCCTTTTTCAGAGAACATAAGTTATTAATGTCTGTCAGGACCTAAAAACAACTTCAACCAAAATATTAAAAAGTAAATGTGGAGGAAATTACCAACCCTGCCTTTAAAGGGAAGTGAGGCAGGGTTTAAATAATAAGACCAAATGTCAATCTACAGTAGAAAACACTTGACAGTAGCTTATGCCAATCCTTTTTGTCATCTATTAATGACTCTCATTGGTGCTTATGAGTCTAAATCTTCATGCAAAACCAGGAGTGGAAGTAGATTTCAGCTTTTGCCCTGGCTTCAACTTGCCAATGAAATCTCTGCAGCATGCGTAGACACAAAGAGAGATGATTGAGGTTAGAGACAGACAGACCTCTGCTCTGATTGTCTGTTTCTATCTGTATAGTTAAGCAGCTTTTTTTCCACTCTTCCCTTTTCTTTATAAAGGCTGAAGGACTTCCACCAAAGGAGAAACATTTCTTTCTGAAGAGTAAGCTTCACATTTAAAAGAAATGAAGAACCGAACTCCGGTTCGCTTAAAAACGGGGGGTTTGCTTCCAGTGTGGAGTGCACCAGAGGGAAGGTGAACCAAAATGCAGTGCATTGTGGGTTTGAGTCTGGCCATCTGTAAACGATGTCAATAGGTTTGCAGAGCATGGCAAACGTTAGCATTTGCTACCAACACCAGCCTTCTGTTCTACCATAGCTCGCCTTTCTAACATTTCTGAACTGAATTATGCATCGGCTATTCTTGTGCAAATATTTATACATTCTACATAGATTTTAGATGATTTTTTTCCCTTGTGTCGAGAAAAATGTCCTGTAGTTTTCACCATTCATTATTCACCAGCCAGAGTCACAGATGGACCCCATATGTTACACCACTGTATGGCTCCTAGCTGTAAACACAATAGGTCACAATAGATGCAACCCTAAAGGAGTGGATTTGCAATGCAAGGTTCCTCACAGATCATATCAGGGTATTTAATCCTTCAATTGAGCCACAGGTTAGATGCATGTTGTACAAGCTGATAGGCTATGTTTTTACTGATGGCTAATTTTCTACCTTGTTTTTACTCACCATGTTTTATTGATCTGTGGAAAATTTCTATTCTTATCTCACTTTTATTTTACTCGAATAATGGCTTATTTTTATTGGTTTTATTTTTACGAGGGGTTCCACATCTCGTTTTTACTAAGGGCTTTTGTCTTTAGTATTGAGCACTGTTGTCACTTTATCATGTTTTGTTCTGTGCTGTCATTTGTGTGTAAAAGGAGGCCGACTCACTCGCTGCAAACCAAATCTATACGGGTACAAAAAAAGTTACCTTACCTTACCTTGTATTAGCATGTAAATTCCCCAGCAACACTGGCTTGTGCAAAATCTGATAATTGCATAATTTAGCCAGATAGAAACTGAAACTTGAATAGTAGATACGTGCCCTAAGAGATAGTGATTGCAACATAAGTACTGCACAGTGACCACATGTGACAAAGCAGCACCTGATAGCAGATGGCATTGAAGCAACAATTAAACCCTTTCATTCGTCCATACTTACTTTAAACAAATGAAACCGCCAATGGAAAGAACAGGTTGCATTTTCATTTTCATGGTTGGATGGATCAGATGATTGCGGTTCAGGATGGGGAGGGGTTTTTTATTTAATCTTAAAAGGATTTAGAGATTTTTGGGTTCCTCAGAATGACAGACAGTGGAAGGATTGTAGGCAGCTGGGAGGACGGCTTTTTAAAGTGTTCAAATTCTTCAATAATGCAAATGAAAAAAAAAACAGGCATCGCCAGGAAGTTAGTCGGGGAACAAGGCTTCAAGGTTTTTCTTCTGTGACAGGAAGTTTGGCAGGAAGGATGGAGAGATAAAGCTGTTAAGAAAAAAACACAAGCAGTGAGCTAGATTTGTACTTTCTAAAATCACCCTGACTACAGGTATTTTGCATTACAATGCTACATAAACATAACTTTGAGTAGCCTATTCCTGCTTGTGTGATTTTGGACGTTTGTAAGTTATTTATACATGGACCTGCAGTCTTGCATGTTGGGACTAACCTGTAGCAGCATGATGGCTCCTTGACTAAAAAGATGAAATGCTCACTCTCACTAAATCAATGTTAGGACATTTGGCCACCCCTTTTATCATGACATCACTGACAGTCTTAGCCAATGTAGAAATAAAAATATTCTTTTTGAATAACTAGAGTCCCAAGCAGGCATTTTTATAATAACATTAGACAAATTCTGATAACATATCAAAATGTTGATAATTGATTCCATTTATACAATATCTGTAACAGTTACATTTAAGATATCCACATTTCCTTTTACAACTGATCAACATGTTTGTATTTATATCAAAGAAGTAATATCACCAATGACTAACATCTAAAATGTATATAGTTAATTAGGATACCTACCTATCCAACATGCTTTGTTGATTTGTATGAAATAAAGTGGAAATGTTATCTTTGCACCAGAAGTTACGTCTCAAAATTGTCACATCGTCCAAATTGTTTTGCAGTTACCTAAAATTATAATTTAAAATGGTAAAAATGACAATGCTTACATGTTGAAGAGGTCTTAAAGAGATAGTTTGGTATTTTTGAAGTGGGTCTGTTTGATGTACTCATCAGTAGAAGAACACATATGTGGTGTGCTGAATTAGTGTTTAAACAAAGTGGTTTTCTGACGGTAGAGCAGAGCATTGAAAAGATCCTAAGTATACAGTAGGGTGGACTTTCAGTGTCATTGATTTGGTTGGTTTCTTCAAAAATAGATAAATTACCTGCAGCAAATGGCCCGATACAATGTGAACCTTAAGCCTAAATTCCTCTAGATGCGTGTTCGCTCCGTCTTCACTCTGTCACATATTTGGTGGAAGTATTACTGACAAGTACTTCGTACAATCCCAATTCAAAAATAACAAACTACCCCTTGATCATCGCACGAGACAATCTGAGCACTTTGACTGGTCCAACCATAGTTCTTTATCAAATATATTTATAACATGTAAAAACATGTATGTAGTCAAAATGACTTGTCATCCTCAGTGATTACATTTTAAATGGTTTTTCAAAGACTATGATAAGAATGGCAGTATTGAGAAAGATAGCTTTAGCTTCACATGTGTCGGTCTGCTAGTTTATAACAGGAATCAAACCCTTTACACTTTTAGATTGGTGTTATTTTGAATCAGCAGCCAGAGTTAAACCATGTACAGTCCTTTTTGTTTTTATAACGTCATGCAGTCATTTGTTCTTTTGTCCTTTTGTAGTTTTCTGGAGATAAGCTTCAGTCTTGCCTTTAAATTTTTCTCAAATCCCATCCAAACTTTCCGGGTAAAGGTCCGGGTCAGTAGAACTAAACTTCAGCCTGATTGAAATGTGTTCTTCTTTTTGGATGTTTCAATGATTTTTGGAAACAATTGATAACATTATGTAACATGATGATGATGTGGCATTACAGAAAGCTGCAGAAGTCATGAGGTCAAAAAAAATAAATCGCCTGATGACATGAATGTTACGCAGATGTGTCAATACCGTTCATCATTCATTCTTGATTTGCTCTCTGTTATGAAGATTTTCATAACGTCTGCTGTGGCAGATGTTTAATCATTTGTATCTGTGTTTGTCAAGGTAACAGCAGATTACACACACACACACACACACACACACACACACACACACACACACACACACACACACACACACACACACACACAAAAACACCAACTCACACTAATAATTCTGCAAACAGAGAGGAAATGACCCACTGTGCTATGACTGTAACATCTGGCAAGGATGAGAGCCCAGAGAATATGTGCTCATATGGGTCGGGGAGGTGGGGGGAATGAAAGCACACAGAGCATAACTCACTCTTAATCTATGTGACCTACTCATGCTTTGTTGCATCAGAATAGGATAGAGAAGAAAAAAAAAAGCAGATGTACAGCTTCCAGAGGATTTACATGTGAAAAAGGAGATCAGACAGCGTCGTTAGCTTGGCTCTGTTTGAATGTAAGCAAATCTGCCCGGCAGCAACTCGTAATCTCACTAGTTAGCATGTTTATACAAGTTTGTTCATAGACTTGTAAGAATGCAGAAGTGACTTTATTATGATTTTACTGTAATCTTGATTTGTATTCATAGAGGGGTTTGAACAATGTTTTACTGATAGACACAGATTACAGACCTATAGGTTCTCCCTCACACCTGCCTGCCTGCTACACACTGAACAAGTGCGGCGTATGAATTTGTATGAATGGGATTAGTTACTTCTGATGGTCACTTTACATAGCAACCTCTGCCATCAGTGTGTGAATGGGTTTTACAATTGGCCATTTACATGTATGATATGCTTTTTAAAAGTTAAGATGAGAGTTGTTATGATAACTTCATTACTTCAGCCGTCTCCCATAGCTGGTGTTTTTGTTAAGTCTGCAGTTGGTCAGACCATTAGTCATGAATGCAGTATTCAGAAAACCTTGAATAACTTTCAAATTAAAACGGACCCAGAGGTGCTGTTGGGCAGATCGTAGAGCCTGTTAGGGCAGAACAGTGCCATCGTAATTATGTTCAAACCCACCTGGGCTGTCTGAGCATTAACCTGCCACAGAGTCCCATACCAATTATATTCAAGGTTCACTGAAGTTCAGTTTTACAGAACATTACCGTAGGAGAGTGAAGAGATTAACTCTACACTCCAATACTATTTACCAACCAAATCAAAAAATCAGAAAGTATCAGACAGTCGATGACTTGTTTAGTTGTAAAAGCCAGAAGTGTTGATCTGCCCTATTGGCATCCATTATCTTTATGTTATTTCCTGTTCGGGGTCACAGGAGGCTGGAGCCGATCCCAGCTGTCATTGGGCGAGAGGCGGGGTAAACCCTGGACTGTACGCCAGTCAATCACAAGGCTGCCCCATTGGTGTTAAAAAAAAAATCGATTGTAAGCAATCAGGTTTTATGATTGACTTTGTTCAACAATAACTCCAACTTCTATCCATTAAGACCAAGGTGATGTAGTGACCAGACCTATTGTCTGTTATTGTATTTTCACCATTTGCTCTTTTTTTTTAAAACTGTTCTGTGAATTAATTCCCCCGAAAAAGAGCAAGGATTTAGAGACAGCTGTGGGACAGGAGTCTATGGCGGAAACTTCTGCTGTTAGCGAATATGTTAGGCTTTCTGGAAACAAGCTTGACAACTCAGATTTTTCACTGATTGAAAAATTGTGCTATGGTGGATAAAATACCAGAGGATTTCACAAAGCAGGGAAAAAAAATAGCTGAGAAGCTCAGATAGGCTAACTTGTGCTATCTTAACACAGCTCATTAGCCAGGCTAGCTTAGCTCAGCTGCCACAGTGGTTCACACAGCTGTGGAAGACTTTCTGGATCTTTAACCCCCCCTTTTTTTTTAAAGTCGGAAAATGGTTTGACTTATTCACACACCACATATTAATAAAGCTATAGAGCATCCCGACAATGAAAAGGACTCAGACTTGTCAATCAGAATTAAAAAAACGTCTCAGCCAAAAAAGAAATAGAGAGAGAGAAGACAAAAGGTAAAGCAGGAAGAGAGGGGGTGGAAGAGGAGTTTAGAGAAAAGGAAGTCACAGTAGAGATATGGTGTTTTCACTGCTTTACATAAAGTTCAGTTGAATTGCAAAGCGGATTGACATGCAGTCACAGTGAGTTTCTAGTGGCATGGCTCCTCAGCCTCAAAGACAGGAATCACAGAGCAGCGTGAGACAAGGCTTGTCTCAGTGCCAATGAGATGCCTTTGTTATAATCTGTACACGTCGGTAAATGTCACACTGCTGTTTTTGTGGCAGTCACCTAACGTCACACCCCAGAACATGCACATTCGTTTCCTGTGAAACATGACGCAACTGCTCTTTTCTTGATATTGTTGTTGTGATTGAGAAAAAAAAGTTATCCCGCAGCTTCTCCGAAATTCAGATCAGAATGACAATTTCTTTCGATGTAACAAAGAACCTTTTGAACCCATTGAGAGCTTTACATGTGCATGACAGTTTTGTAATCTTTGACTGATGAATTACAAACCACTTTGAATAAAAACAAAGACCTGCTTTCCTGTTGAACCCTTGTAAATGACTACAAGCACCACAATTTTTGCAATTCCACATCTCTCGCTTTGAGAATGATCACCTCTGTGCCTTTGACGGCAATTCCTTTTTCATGCTGACGGCATCGCCACAGGAATATTACAGTCCAATCAGCGGTCAGTATGAGCTTGCTGGCCTGACAGAAGGGCGATGTCATCTGGCGTACAGCGCAGGGATTACAGCCTCTAATCTGCCTCTCATGAAAACCCGACTAGAGGACAAACAAGAGAGATCATGGTCATGGAGTATAGAATGGTACAAACAGCAAATGTTGAAAAAAAAAGCTGAAAGGAGAGGAGATTGTTTTATGAGCACACTGCATCTTTTCTTTAGCCGTATGGAGAATTGCAAACACCTCAGACCGAAGCAAGGACATGCAAGTGAGTCTTCATTCACTGTAAGAATGTTTGTGTGTGCAGGTTGGCATGCGCATCTGAAAGTCTATTCTCCTGTCTGCTAAAGACACACACTGAATCCAGCCACTGTGGAATAAGCAAAGGATGTGGTTTTGGATTGTTCTGGTTGAGGTTTCTGTTTGCAGGGGTGTGTTTATCCTCTGTGACCTTTAGAGAGGCACAGACTTCCACGTGGGACCACAGAGGGACCAAAACACTGACTCAAAGTCAACTTTGTGTAAGTTGTCATTAGAGCCTGTATGAATATTTATAGCTCAAAGAACACAATTTATCAAAAATGCATATTGAGGAGGGTTGAGTTACTTGACGTGAGTTTCCAAGGGTCTTTGGTCAGTTTCTCTCATAATCACGTCAGTCAAATCATTCAATTTGAAGCATGCAATTTTCATTTTCAACAAGCTCTATTCATGTCAGAGACTTTGCAAGGCTCTAGAAGACAAAACTCCATCCTGCTAGTATGCTAGATATAATGTTCATCATCCTAATTGTGCATCTAAAAATGCTGCAATTAATAATGAACACTTATGGCATTATGATGCATAAGAATCAATGAACGAATGCAATGATCCAATGACCAATCCATGTTTTCTATACCAAGTGAAACCATTGGTTCTTTTTTAGATCGTATATGCCAGCATAAACACAGTGTTAACCAACAAAAACATACTGATCTATATTTATGATTCCTGTAGTGAGATCTCTCAATTTTCTCAATCGGAAGGTCTGGGGTTCGATCCCCAAATCCTGCAGTCACATGTCCATGTGTCCTTTGGCAAGGCAGTAAACCCCTTAGTAAACCCCCTAGTAAAACTCTTGCTGCTAGGTCAGCAGTGTGTAAATATGTATGCATGGGATTGGTTAATAGTGATGACAGACACTTTACACAGCAGCCTCTGCCATCAGTGTGTGAATGGATAAATGTAACATGCAGTGTAAAAGGTGCTTAGTGTAGTCAGAGGACAAAATAATCCATTTACCATTTACTGTAATAAATCCACCTATGGTTTTGATGTACTGAATATATGCTCCTGAACCGAATTGAATCCATTTTTATCGTGGCAGCTAGTTTGTTATTAGCAATTCATTTATCTTGAAGCAAAGACTCAATTTGAAGCTTTCGATTAAAGCTCCTAATTAGTAATAAACTGCATTAAAATGAGACTGATGGAGAAGTCTTTTATTTTGAAAATCTGAGTAAGAGTCATCCTCATGGCACCTGTCTTGGCCCACGATCTTTTAGAAATCGATCCAACAGTTTTTGAGACTTTTACAAAGTTAATATTGAATCATACAAAAATGTAAAGAGATCTCCAAAGTGGTTGGTTTATCATCTGAGCATCATGAAAGCCTTAACCAGGTTTAGATTTACTTTTATTAATCCCTGCAAGGGGTTTAAGTCAGAGTGATGGAGGTGCCCCTGAGCTGATGGCAGGGAGGGGGTTTGGTGCCTACAAGACCACCCTTTATATTTGGTCCACACTGGAACTTGAACCAGTGACCTTCTGGTTCCCAACCCAAGTTGCTACAGACTGAGCTACTGCCAAATTTGCAATTTGTTCAGCATTTGTTTCCAGATGTTGGGACAATAACAAAATGTCACAAAGGTTGAAGGATCACTAAGGCAGTGGGGCTTCTTCCTCTGGGGAGTATGAGTACACTTACAAATTGTTAACATATTCTGGTAATGTGTACAATTGTCTTTAATATGTTGGTCTCTGGACTAGGAGGGTTTATGTAACCACATCTGTCATTTGAGAGGCTAAAAATGAGGTAGTCTCTGTGAAAAATAGTGTAATCTGTTTGTTGCACGTGGATTCTTTGGTGACTGTAGCAAATAGAAGTGTATAAGTAAGATATATATATATTTAGGTAGAGAGGTTAAAAGCGTTTATATTTTCCCTCTATTTGGAAATAGTAACCGTTTTATGTAGACAAAGATGAAGAGGAAGTGGAAAAGATAAGGAATGAACCAGCATAAATCTTTAAAATTCATATCTTTTCCCCGGACATCAAAGCCTTCTACAGTGTTTAATCAGTAGTAGAAGACAGAAATACAAACATCCCCACCCCCGCTCACCTCAGCAGATCAGTATGTATTGAACAAGCTGTGATGTGTTTGACAGCTCGTTCAGCTGCAGGGATACACATGCTCAGCTCATGCTCTTGCTGCGTCGCTTTCACTCATCTATTGCTGAGTAATCACTTGTCAATAGACCCACCTTTACTGAGAGCCACATGCTCACACCTGTTCAGTGGGCGCTGCTGCACAGCTTCATGGGAAATGTAGGAAATCCCAATAAAAACAATGACAAGATAGTATGCAAAAAAAAAAAGTGGAAACACAAACTGTGTGTTGAATATCTTTGAGCTGCTCATCAGACTTGACGTAGCAGCTCCAGCACAGCGTATGATTGACAAGGTTATTGTTCTGCTGATGGCTTTGCAACGAGAGAGGGGGAGCCTGTAATTTCACTCACTGTGATGAATCAGAGAATGATCCGCAGCTGAGATCTACAGGAGCTCGTCTCTGGTGGTCGCTCATTACATCTCACCAAGCCCCCATGCAGATGTCCCATATTATCAGTAATAGTCCCTTCACTCCAGCTCAATGACTTCCTCTTGGCTGAGCTACAACCAGACTAACGGTTTCTCTAATGAGCTACTGCACACAGAGACATTTCTTCACATAAATGTCATTTTAGTAAAGTGGTCTGGGGGAAATATATTTCTAAAAGACTTGAGAAGAAGAAGTGTGCGAGAGGACTAGAGAAGCAGACGGGCTATAAAACCTCATTTAATAACCTTTAATAACCTCCTCTGCATAATAACACCAAGTATAACTTCAAGTGATAAAATAAACCTTGTTAACAGACAATATCAGTTTCTAACAGATATATCGGTCTCAGCATACGACCGCTGGTTGTTAAGAGGAAACTGTGGAACACACTAAATATGATAGGAGACCTTTTTTTTTTTAAATTTATTTGTATGCTTAGAAGGGATTTCCACAAGCTGTGAACTATCAATGCAGCGCTGTGTTAGAATGACATTAGAGCCACTAAACCTTAATTTCCCTTAAAATAATACGATAGCAAGGGGACCAACTCTACATTTGAATGCAAGATGTTATGCATCCAGGCGAAACAGCGTTACTTTTTAAAGGTAAATGGTAGATGGACTGGGGCTTGTATAGAGCTTTTCTAGTCTTCTGACTACTCAAAGCCCTTTTTACACCACATGTCACACCCACCCATTCAAACCACATTCTCACACTGATGGCAGAGGATGCTATATCATTGTCTATCAGTATCAACTAATCCCATTCATAGACATTCACACGGCAGCATGAACCATTTAGGGTTCAATGTCTTGCCCAAGGACACATCGGACATGTGACTGCAGGAACTGGGGATTGATTCCCAGACATTCCAGTTTAGAGACGACCAACTCTACAGGTTGCAACCAGCTGGGTGGAACAGCATTGTGTGTGTGTGTGTGTGTTAGTGTGTGTTGGTGTGTGCATACATAGCACACTTGCTTTTGCAGCACCGTGGGAAATTACCAGTGATGGGAGTAAAACGCAAATGTACCGCCCACCTAATATTTGCAGTAGCTGGTGTATCTAGTTAGTTTTCAGATTCATAAAGATGTTTACAATTATATTAATAATTGCACTGCTATACTTTATGTGAAATAGCCTACAACTACACAGTATGAGACTTAGGTCTGTTGACATTGATTCAGCAGGTGAGCTTACGTTAACATCTAGGGATGGGTACAAGAACTTGAGTACTCGCCGTTGACCCCATTATTCGAGTAACATTTCGTTACTCGCGCCCCTGTGCAAGCGCTGCTTTTGGCTACAAAACTTGAACTCCTACAGTGTAACATGTGTGACCCAGCTTGTGTGTTTTTCGCCCTAACTGAATATACTAGGAAGGAAAATAATTTACGGGATACAAACGTATGACTTCAGCTTTAGTACACACCGAGCCAGATTTCATCAAAAAACAACTGTTTAACAGCAGCTACGGCAACTCTCTCGGAACATATTACACCGAAAGCACAACAAATACAGAACCGTCTGCTACACCTGCAACATGTCAGTCAGGAAAAGTGAAGTATGGAAGTACTTGGACAAAAACGGATGAAGTTAATGTGGCGTTAAACTTGCATACCATAGAAATACTAGTTTGATACTTAATCACATGCGCTTAAAGCACAAGGAGAAAACAGGCTGTCTCGCATGACGCTGTCATGCTGCGGTGACATGACAGTGGAATGTTAAACAAAACGTAAATTGAAGAGGCTGTTATGGTTGTTAAATAAATGCATTTGAAATCGCTTTCTGTTGTTGGTTATTTATTTATATTTATGTTTAAATATTGGATGTTTATGTCATCTTACAGGCATAAAGTCTACAGTTCCGGTCCGGGAGGTCTGTGTCCGACGGACCCTTTTTTTTTGTTTACGGTTTAAAAATAATAATAATAATCTGTGGGTACTCGAGTACTCGTTCATTAGGTAATTAGAGTAATTGAGTACAGGGATAACTGTAAATTCCCATCCCTACTAACATCAGCACAGCAGCATCCTGGGAGAAAGAATTGTCGCTCCCAGTTCAGTGTTTCCCCTACCATTATATTAGGGGGGTGTAAGAAAGCACCCCCCCCCCCCCCAAAGATTTATTTTGGGGCTTTTTGTGGTTTTATTGTAGGGATAGGATAGTGGATAGAGTCTGAAATCAGGGAAAGAAGTCATTTAAGGATACCTTTCCGATAGAAAAGGACAGCTGTCTTTAAAAGTAACACATGAACACCAAGATTCCTTCAAGTGTTTGTGTCGTCGTGTCGGCATGTCGGCTTGTCCCCACCCCCCCAACGCTGTAAACCTAGGGGAAACACTGCAGTTAGCGAGCAGACTGATGATCATTCAGTCACAATCGTCTGTCTTGGAAATACCCCCATAACTTTTCCCAGCTTTAGATTTAAAGTCAGGAAAAATAATTTATTCAGCATGTTGTACTAAAATGTATTAATTCAGACTGCCTCAGTGTCTAATGCTCAAACTTCAAGAGTTCATAGAGATGGAGAGATGTCACATTTAATCCCACAATAGTACCTCTAAAACGTTCAGGGGGGAAAACCCCTTCCATGCTCCAAATACTTTCCTTTACCCATAAACCCAATAGCCAGCATACAACAGGATCAGTGGAGACTTTGGTATAGTAATCTGTGGCTTTTCCAATGGTCTTGAAGTTCAGTTGTTCAATCTATCAAGCCCTCTGTTGTACTGTTGTGTTGATGTCTGCAGAACTGCACCTGGTCCGCTCTGTTCAGTGAGATCAAGTATGATTACCTCTGAGTTCAAGGCGGAGATCTTAACTGTGAGAATCCTAGCACCATCTTGTGGTCTTGAAGCAAAGCTGCACTGCTGCACTTCCACATCAGTGGTATTTTGTCCACTCCTCACAGGCTCCAGTGGCGCAATCGGTCAGCGCGCGGTACTTATAAGACAGTAACCTGCAGAGTGATGCCGAGGTTGTGAGTTCAAGCCTCACCTGGAGCAGGTGGAGTTTTAAACCCGGGCTCATAATCACTGGAGTACCTCAAAGGATGGTACCTCTGTGAGATTGCTGTACTTGAGTGGGTTGATTTTTTCAATGACTGTTTAGAGACACCTTTATGTCTCTAAATGAAGGAAATCCGATTGGGTCAACATACGAGATGATTTGATGAAGTCTGTTGTCGAGATGTGATATCATATTAACTGGAACAGCTATAAGGCATTCACTAAATGACAAATAATTGAACGGTTATTCTTTCTCAAGGACCTTTTTCAAGAACCAACCAATTAGCATTGTTTGTTCAGAGAACTATTTTGTGGGAATAACAATATCGAAAATATTTCCTCATTTTATGTTTTGAAGATGGTTATAGAGAACGCTCTCTGATATGTGAGACCAGACTCTCCCAAAGGTCATCACTCAGAACGACTATGTATTGATTTGCAGTGAATACTTTTTTGATAGGCCATCAGTGGACCCAAACCAGGAAAGCAATATGGACAGAAAATACCTAATTTAATATTTCAGTGATCAAAAGAGCCAATGTTTTTGAATTAGTCAAATAAGTTTAGACTGTTTGATGGAGGATAGTCTGTTTTGGTCTTAGGGTCTAATACAATCTAGAGAGCTTTAATAAAGAGGCCAAATGAGTCAGTAATACTATTTCCACATTCTAATTAAGGGAAAGAAGAAAACTGGATTTGCAGATTTTACCATATTCAAAAAATGATTGTGTTGAGGTATTGAGTCCCTTCTGCCCTTCCAAAAAACACCTATATTGTTCAATGTCCACATACTCCAGTGGCGCAATCGGTCAGCATGTGGTACTTACAAGACAGTAACCTGCAGAGTGATGCTGAGGTTGTGAGTTTGAGCCTCACCTGGATCACTGGAGTTGTTTTTTTACCTGGGCTGCAATCATTTGAAAGAAAAACTCATATCAAGGTGAAAGAGGAAACAACCCAGGAAGAAACAGTTCATCTGTGAGGTTATTCAGCCTATTTTAGAGCAAACAGAACATGTCGACAGAGGTTCTGATTCCTGTGTGTTCTTGAGTTGAAAGGTTTTAACCTGTGCTGTCAATCTCTGGAGTGGCAAATGAGTAGAGCTGGGGCATCGATGGGATTATTCTACATGACTACAAGTGGATAAAGCTTGTCATTCAGGTCATTTACATGTCTGTTACGTTATTCATGCTGATTGACATAAATGCTGTTGAAGGTTTGGGTCACCTCCTTGAATGAGATGTGATCTAAAATAGTGATTTAAAAATATATGTATATATATTGGAGCAGCTGTTTTACAAAAAATTAAAAAATATTAAGCATTTGACTTCGAAAATTTTCCCTTAGACCTATAACCTTTTTAACAATATCTTAATTGTATGTGTTTAATCAGGGGTTCAGATTCGTATATGGGTCGAGATCTGTGTTTGTGAAGTTCTGAGAATATTCAAATGATTGTAATACTCATCTAACCTCCTGTGCTCTTTGGATGAGAACATTGTCATCCGAGAGTGGACTCATGTCAGAGCAGACGTGTTCACTAATAGGATGAAAGGTCATCACTCAGAACAGTTAAACACATACCATGGCAGCAAAATGCCCAATAATACGTTTTTAACTGTTATAAAACCAAATGAATGTTGTTATTTTAATGCCTGTAGCCACCAACACTGGGTCAGAGCAATCCAGTGCACAGAGTAGGAGTGTTTTTTTAGAAGGACAAAATCATATTGAGTGGTTTGTTTGACATTTACAAGGAAGCAGGATCAGATTTTACATCATCAGACAACACCGCTTACAGACAAAGGTTAAAAGGAATATTTAACCTTTGTCTGTAAGCGGTAATTTGAGTCGTTCTTTAAATTAGGATATAATTTTCTTCTCAGTTTGAATAAACAGTACAAACTTTGTAGTGCTCTGAGCGCAGACTTAAAGTCAGTATCACAGAAGGGGTAAGTTTCAATTTGCTGTAAAAACCATCGATACCTGAGTGTGTTTGCCGCCTGCACCCATAAATACCTTAGTATTAGTATAGTTTCAACCCTGAAACTACTTCAGTTTCGGTGAGGACTAAAAGTGGATTTTAAGGATTTCAAAAACTTATGATGTTGGAACAAACATGCATTGCTGCCCTACCATAGACTGTTACTTGATA
Organism: Labrus bergylta; assembly: GCF_963930695.1. Lineage (NCBI taxonomy): Eukaryota > Metazoa > Chordata > Actinopteri > Labriformes > Labridae > Labrus > Labrus bergylta. The sequence goes on along the minus strand of NC_089215.1, from coordinate 20,276,014 downwards.
CTCATAGAAACAGGCTCCAGTGGCGCAATCAGTCAGCGCATGGTACTTATAAGACAGTAACCTGCAGAGTGATGCTGAGGTTGTGAGTTCGAGCCTCACCTGGAGCAGCTGAGTTTTAAACCTGGGCTCATAATCACTTGAGCATGCACAAGAACTTTGTCGGTGAATCTGTGATGGATGTTCCTGAATCAGAGTGAATAGAACTTGTCAATTAAATGCAGTGAAATATGCTAACTGCTAAGTATCTTACCCTGGTAAGAACCTTTCAGCCAACATTAAATTAATTTGTCAAATGTTTGTCTTGGAACTCTAAAGCATGGTTGAAAACTTGTTGAAGAAATACTCCCTCAGTTTGCGTGAAGTTTGATTGTGGTGAACACTGTCAGAAATGTTGGTCTGCTATGGTGTTAAAGAGTCACGTCAATATCTGATGATCTATAGACCTTTGTATTGATTCAGTGGATATCAATTAGAAAACTTCTTACAATGTGACCCATGTGTGAGTAGCATGACTCACCAACAGAGTGACAAAATGGAATTTCCCCTTGGGGCATTTCCCCTTCATTAAGTATGTCTTGTCTTCATCAGTACCATTTATTCATTTCTGTTTGCACACCACTACATTGCTGCTCTTCCAAAACACTAAGTTACTAACAAACAAGCCAAGGCTCCAGTGGCGCAATTGGTCAGCGTGCAGTACTTATATGACAGTAACCTGCAGAGTGATGCTGAGGTTGAGAGTTTGAGCCTCACCTGGAGCAGCTGAGAGTTAGCCTTCTTGTTTATCATAGGACATTATTCTGACAAGGGGAAGTGACATATGAGGATTGGTATTGTAAGGTATTTTCATGAATCAGAGCAGGCTGTCCATTGCTGGCTTCAAGTTAATGAAGAACTCGTTTTGTCCTCAATGTTTTCCGTCCCTACCATTTCACTTCCTGTTTAACCCAATGTTAAAAGTTTTTACCATCCCTCCTAACCTGATCCAAAGTTCCTTCCCAAGGTCCAGATCAAGTCTGTCTTTTCCCCATTGGTTGATTACATGGGGTCTGTTGTACTAATAACATACCAAAAATGAGTCTCCAAGTTTGCCCTACTATTGTTGAGGGAGACCAAACTGACAGCAGAAAAGGTTTATCAACAGAAAGACCAATTTGATTGAAACATTTTGCTTTCTTACAAAAGTCTTTAAAACGACTCAATCCACACAGGCTCCAGTGGCGCAATCAGTCAGCATGCAGTACTTATAGGACAGCAACCTGCAGAGTGGTGCCCAGGTTGTGAGTTCAAGCCTCACCTGGAGCAGCTGAGTGTTTAACCTCAGCTGTCAATCCTTTGGAAATCTCTTCCATCCAGACAGCAGGAGCAGCACAGCAATTTAGACGGTTCATCTGTAAGACTGTACTTGAATCAAAGTGGAACTTTTGAAAATTATAGCACCCTGTCCTGAGGTGGCCTAACTGCTTCCTTTATGTCTTCAAGTTGAGGTAACACATATTCACACATATGTAGAATAGTAAAAACAACACAAAGTATTGAAAGAATAGAAACACAGCAAAATCTACAAAAGATGAAATATCTAAGGTTTGTGCATCCAAATAAAGATAATGGATTGCTATGTGATTTAAAATCAGAACCTTGTTTAAATTAACAATATGTGGCAGAACTTGTAAGTCTCCTCAGGAGCAGCTGAAGCGTTGGTGTTCAGCTTCTGTGTTCTTGGTCGAGTCCAGTCTATTATCTAAATACACCATCCTCCATCTAATCAACAGCACGTTTCCAAGTTTCCTTCCAAAACACTTCTAATTGTATGTTCCTAAGAGGCTCAAGGCGCATAGTCTGACAGTGTGTGGTACATACGGTATTAAACTATTACCACACACACTTACATTAAACTTAAAACAATGCCACAGCCAACAAGAGTCACCATGGTAACCCCATTAGACCAGACGGGAGAAGGTGGAGAGACAAGGAAAAGAATACAGTGAAGCCCACTGATGGAGCATTCATTGGCAAACAAGGATCAATATGCACCAATCACTTTCAATTGAGTTCCATTAGACGAGTTTGTTCTTTAAAATGTCACCTCTCCAAGTGAGGAAGGTTCATTTAAGGAGATGCTGTGAGCATCAGGCAGTCCTCTGTGTCTAAGGGAGACATTGATAACTGTTGATTTGTGCACATCCTGTCCAGTTTCTGCAGTGCCTCAACAAAGCTGGTCAAAGTTAGTCTTTTGACAGTAGTTTTTGCTGTTATGTGTCTTGAGCCTGTGTGTATTGCTTTTCAAAGCCATCTCCTGTGCTTCTGTCGTGCAGCTGACAGGCGCAGGGGGAGCTAGCGAGCATGGATGAGCCGGGCAGCAGGAACAACAGCCTGCAGAGGAAAAAGCCACCATGGCTCAAACTGGACATCCCGACCATTGAGCTGACACCGGATGACACGCCCACACTCACTCAGGTGAAAAATACCAAAGTTAACGTTAACAAGTCAAAACAATATAAGTGTATTAACTGTAGCTGTATGGACAAGTAGAGGAACTTTGGTTGTGTGTCTTCAAATGTTTGGTTTCTTTGTTGGATAAACTCTCTGAGCTCTTGTCCATTGAATAACTTCTGTTCATGTTTGGGTGTGTGAATGTATGTGTGGTCGTCTCTTACAGCCGTTGAAGCGCCTGCGCAGTGTGAGCATGCCGGGCGAAAAACCCCAGACCCGCATAGCTGCCTTGGAAACTTCCAACAACTACCTCAGACCTCCTTCGGAGAGATTACCCTCCTTTACACAGTCAATCAAGAGGTTAGACACACACACACACACACACACACACACACACACACACACACACACACACACACACACACACACACACACACACACACACACACACAGTGCTTCTATTCCCTCCTCTCTGCTGATTTTCTCCAGCTGCTAATCCCCTTCAGCTTGTCACAAGCTTTTCTAATTCTAATATTTCTTCTTCACTAATAAATCTCACTAAAAACTAATTAAAACTGCAGCCTCTTTTTGATTTAACACTAATTAATCTTACTATTTTCTCCTCTGTCATCCTCCCTTTTCTTTAATTTCCCACTTATTTACATCCGTCTTCTCCCCACTGCCTCCCTGTCCTCTCCTCCCCTCTGCATGCTGCTTTGGATGTTAAGCGATAAGAGGGTGCGCTTTGAGCGGGTCAACACAGTTCCCCCAAAGGGCCAGAGGGGCCCGAGGAGGGTGTCCACTCTCCGAAGGCGGTCCTGCATCCCCAAAATACTGACTCGACGTCGTTCCTCCATACCCAAACAGATCATCAGGTACAGCAGAGGTTGAAGAGGGGGGAGGGGGTGATAACAGCAGTTTGAAGGTGCTCTACCTTTCGCTGCAGGTCCTTTCAGCTTTGTGAGGTGTTTTGGCATCATTGAGCTCATAGTTTTGGTTTCCAGGCCCTGAACATTGCAATTCTGATTCACTCTCATTGCTCTATTCGTGTGGTTAAAGGTAAAAGGTGAGAAACCAGAAGATTCCTAAACGCTACACAGAGAGAGAATACTTAAGTGCTGATCAAATGAGTGCTTTTGTGCATTCATGAGCTTAAGAGCAAATGTTCCATCAGTAGTTGGTGTAGACCAAAAACCTAGCAAAAATTTGAGTAAATATTGGAACTATATCCACCAGATGGCAAGAAACAGGAATTCAGAGAAATTCAATATGTGCCCATATCTGCTTGCTGTGTTAAAAGGTAAGTCATATGCCTTTAATATTAAAGGAAGAATGTGCAACTTTTTGATCCAGTAGATGTTGCCCTTGAGCACCAGCATTAAACCAAAACAAACTGCTGTTTACCTCCACCACACTAAAAGCCTCCGCTCTCCTCCGGTTACACCTCCAACCCTGTTCCACTCGAGTTCACGCCGAGGAGTTTAGGGCAAGTGGTGGACAAAAGTGTGCACGGCTCGGGCTGCAATTGCCTGTGGCCTGCATTGTTGTGTTAGCAGGCTAATGTTAGCACACTTTAGTTAGCCCGCAGCCTCACATTGCATAAACATTTAAACGGAATGACCTGGATGTAAAACGCATACGTGATGTCATAATAATAAGGCTATGTTATTCTTCTTTTCTGTAGTCCTTGACTTAAACGGCTTTTATACACAAGGGGAGGAGTCGGCCGTCCTGTCCATGTAAACCTAAAGTAAACATGGCTTCCACAACAACACAGCCAGTGGGCCTCACGCTCCTCACTCATTGTCAACACTCATCATGACTCAGAGAGACATTTACGCAGGATAAACTTGATTTCTGCTGTATTTTTGTGTAAAATGTTGCACATTCTTCTTTTAAAGGTCATTTGTGGAGTTTACAAAATGCTGTTGTTGTAAGTGTAACATGAACTGCTCTTGCTCAAGCTCGTTCTCTAATTATATTTTTTAAGGGTTATGTGTACATTTAGAGTCCCTAATTGGACCCTCAACTTAAAACAGGTTTAAAGTGTTGAGCAAAATTTGAATAGAGCTTCACTGAGACGCTACTTTAAAAAACAGTTCATGACAAATCTGGGTTAAGTAAATGAGGTGTCATTAGTCTAGACTTCATTTTGCATCAAGACCAGATCCTTCTTAGAAGACTAAACCTATTTCCTCAGGAGACTAGAAGAAACGAAACATAGAAATTGAATATTAAATTATACACAATACAGGTTTAGGAGAAGCCTTTAGAGAAAAAGGTTCTTGTGTGTATACGCTGTTAGCCCAGCTTAGTCATTTCCACAATATGACACATTAAGGCTCCACATACCCTCACACACACACACACACACACACACACACACACACACACACACACACACACACAGTGTATCAGTATGAGTCCAGGTGGCCACATGGTTTGAGGCAGACAAAAATAATAATTACTCACATGCACTATCTCTGCTGCCTCACACAGCATGTGGGCCACATCAAAGCGACTCCTCTCAAATCGCTCAAACGAATGTAAATGTTTGAACGCGGAGACGAGACTGTGACCCAGAGACGCTGTGTTCAAAGGAGCGTCTAAATGTCTTAACTTCATCAAAACCATGGTTTACTAGCCATGTTTGTGTGCGAGAGAAACAGAATGAACGAGTGTTTGATGTTTATTAGAATGTTAATAGGATTCAGAAGAAGTGTGTGTGTGTGTGTGTGTGTGTGTGTGTGTGTGTGTGTGTGTGTGTGTGTGTGTGTGTGTGTGTGTGTGTGTGTGTGTGTGTGTGTGACTTTGAGGTTATCTGAGGTCCCTCCTCATTAAAAAAGAAGATTCTGGGTGAATTTTTCTTTAAAAAAAAAAGTGTTTGTAAGTTATGATGTGCTGCAAACTTCTGGCTTTTTGGGGTTTCTCTTGGAGTACGCTGATGTTTATTGGTCAACCGAAAGGTTCTTTGTGAGTCATTTTTCCTGTTATGGAGCCTTTTTATTTTGACATATGAGTCAAAAAAAGCTCCACAGATAACAGCTCATCTCACTTGAACTCATAGTAATGATGAGTGTATGAGCTGAACTTCACACGCTCTATTTGCCTATAAGCAAGGTGGGGCCTGAGCCTAAACCTTTGTGGTCGTGCTCCACCACTGTATGAGTGTATATGAGTGTTTGTGTGTGTATGTGTTTGGGTCGTGTTCAGGCATGTCCCAGCAGCCTCCCTCCCCTCTCTCCTCCCTCCTAATGTGTGTGTGAGCCGTACCATCTTTCTCCTCTGCCTCCTTCTAATCTCCTGTTTCCTGCCGAGAGCTGGTTTGTTGGGGAAGAACTTGTGTTTACAGGCACTCAACGCAAAAAAAACCGGGAGAGGAAGAGAGCAAGAAAGAGCGCAAAGGAGCGTATTGATGGAAATGGTTGGGGCTCTGGATGAGGGGGGGGCATATTCAGTTTGACAAGAACCAGAGCTGCTGTCTTTTTTCGCCATTATTATGAAGTGGGAATAATGGGAGGGCTGCCAGCCGCTGACACATTCACACACTCCCTCTCTCTCACACACACACACACACACACACACACACACACACACACACACACACACACAGTCATATGGAAACTTGTGCTGTTGACAAAAGGTCAAAAAATCTACCCGCTCATCAGTGCACTGGATGACTGAGTCCAGCTGGTGGTAACTGGAAGTCCTCCTTGGATCTGATTCCCGTCCGACTGTGGAGATAAACACCAGCTTTTCCTCCAACTTTTTGACTAATCTGGGAGCTCGCTGGGATGTTACACAAAAGACCGAACTTGCAGTGATTCTCGCCTTTGCATAACAGTGATTTAACAAGGTAACACTGGCCTGGATATCGGGAAATCCCCTGACGGAACATTGTATGTGTGTCCTGCTGAGGATCAGTGTAAACTCACCCAATTGAAGTTTAATCCCAGGGTTAAGCAGGGGCAGTGTGTTAGTGATGCTGGTGATGGAGGTGATTCAGCACCACAGTCCCTGCCCCCAACAGGTATGACCCTGAACTTGAACCCGTCCTGGAGCTCTCTGGACAGGTGAGTGTGTTGTGGTTGAGCTCATTGGAGTTAACCTGACTGGAAGAGAATGACTTGTTGAACAAAGCATGTGTGAATGTTTATTGAGGGAGGATTATGTGACTGCTACAGATGAGGTTTGGCAGAACTTTTACTGGTTGATATACATACTGCTGCAGACTTGTAGCAGTGGTGAATGGAGTATTAAGATATTTAAAGGAATAGTTAGAATTTTTCTGATGAAATGAATGCTTGGATAAAGACTGAAAAAAGTGAGAAACTGTTAGCCTGAAAAAATGTGCCCACTAAGCACCTGTTAATCTCTCTCTGTCAATCACATACCAGAAAGTTAAACTCTCCGTAAACAGATTTTGTTTCTTTGGTGTGGAGCTAGGTGTTCCCAGACTAAGTGCTAAGCTAAGCTAAAAGGCTAGCTGAGAACTGATCAATTAAAAAAGAAAAAGGCAACAAAGTGGAGCAGGGCAACTCCCAGAATGTCAAACTACCCTCTTAACTAAAAAAAATGCATCACCACAGTAACCACAGTCCTGCATTACTTAATTAACATATGGATAGTTTAACATTTTTATAGGAATATATAAACAGACAATGAAAAATGGTATTTAAATGTAAAAAAAAAAGCGTATTCTGTCTTTGCTTGAAAGTGTTGTCAGGATGAAAAAAAGTGTATATTATTATGACTATGAAATATCTACATATAGGGAAATCATTGTGACTATTGAGATGTAAATGAGCAAGTATGCAGTATCACACAAACAGTAGTTAAGTCTGCATAGAATAAAAGAGAAGTTTAAATTCTATTTATGTTTTTTAATTGGGTTTATCTATAAAAAATTTTTTAAAAAAAAGCTGGTGTTAATTGTTTTTTTTTAATTTTCCACAGGTGTGAATTGGTGTGTTTGTTGTCTGTGTCAGCCCTGGGATTGACTGCTTACCTATCAAGAGTGTTATGTAACCCCCCTCACCCCCACCATGGCCCTTTACAGAGTTACCATGACAGGAAATGAATAGATGAATTATTATCTATCCAGATATTGTGACTTGTGACCTGTAATGAATTTACAGTTGAAAAGTACAATTTGTATTAAACTGATGTAAACCCCATCCAATGGGGTTTACATCAGTTTAATGCATATATTTGTTGGATTGTATCATTATTATCTTCTATACACGTTGTGTTCCCTGCCTGTGCAGCGATTGTACTTTCCTTTCGACTATTTTATGCCCCTCGGCCTTTTCTCCTTAATGAAATGAATTGTGTCTAAGCCTGTAATTATGGTACATCAGATTACTGCTTCGTGTGCACCAGCCTTACCTTGAGGATATGAGCCCAGTCACGCGGCTTAACATGGCTTTAATCTTTAATGGGCGATGGGTTTTGCACTGTCGTCAATCAGTCGTGAAATATTACATTTGTGGCTTTGTGTGCTTGTCAGTGCATGTGTACAGTCAGAAATATGCCCTCCTAAGTATTCATACACACACAAACTACTGTATCTCAAACAGGATTTGATTTAGAACGTGGGTGAGCCATTGCTTCCTGTTTTAGGGGATATTGATTTAATCTAGATTACTATCTATTTTTAATGAATTCTAATTCTTTTGTGATTATATTCTGATCTCCTCTCCTCCACCTTTTCTCTGTCTCTTAATACTCCTGTGTCTTTCTGAGACATTCCCCTCTGGAGGGACAACAATCAGGGCCACGCCTCCCCCTCCCTGCCCCTGCGCGGCCCTTAAAAGGCCTCCCCAGCTGGCGTCCTTCTCCACGATGAGACTCGAGTGTTTATTACTGAGCGCTCTGCTCTCCAAACAGTTCCTCCAGTGTGGCCTCCCCCTCCTGAACACGGTCTGGCATGCAGACACTGTTTGATGGAAAAAGGGAACCTGGGTGTACACATTGAATGCTCATTAATTGTGTTTAAATGAGAAACAAACATTCATGTCACACAACATGTGCTTCTTTTTTTCTCTTAGAATTAAAGCCATGAGGTTGTGTAGGATATAGGAAGTATTATCCTTTGGTTAATGTTATTTATCATATGATCAAACACGGACACATACACAATAAAGGAAAAAGGCTAGGGTAGAGAAAAATACTAGATGGGAGATGTCTAAGTCTTATTGTTACACAAGAGTTTTACATGTTATAAACTAAATTATGCAGTGTAGTCATAGTGCTCATTGTGTACTACAACTGAACAGATGTCAGCCCTCATCTTATCATGATTTATTGTCTCATCACTTAACCTTAATCCAGAATAAAGTTTAAGCTGATTTCTGCAATTGAAGTGAACCTTACATTATTTGAGCCACAGAAATGTCCAGAGTTTCAATGACCCTGCATGCCCTCCCTTTCTGTCTCAACTCTCTTGTTTGATTTTGAATGACTGAGTTTTGGTGTGCATGTTTTATTTTGTTTATCCCACAGTCGCAAAAGGTTCTAAGTTAAAAGACTGTTGACAAGGTTGTCTGGACAAGAAAGCAATCAACAACAGCAACAATTAAATCATCAACTAATCCTGTACAAGCAGCTGCAATCAATCAACTAATCAGTGCATTGTTCTGCTAATCAGGAGGGAGGGACAGCACAATTATCCTCAAATACTCAGTTGGATTTGAATGCTAAAGCAAATGGACAAAACTTAAAAAAAAAAAAAGAAAAATTCAACACTGTAGACGTGCAGAAAAGATATGACAGTTTTAATTTCTTCGGTAGTAAAAGATTGCCTTTAGGTTATTATCACCACCTGCAAAATAATTGGATTCCTAAATGTCTTTGGGTTGAGCAAATTACATTATAAGACTTTTCATTTTTAAGAGTCACCTAATTTGTAAAAATGATCGATTTTAGCATTGTGCCATGGCTCTATCGATAGCATTCTCGGTTTGGTCAGTTTTTTGGTTTAAGGGTCACCACAACATTCCTGAAAGCAATAGCATATTTGACTTCATCATATTATCACAAGGTGAAAATATTTATGACCAAATACCTGCAAAGTGTATGTTAATCCGGTCAGTCTTAGATGTATTTGTTAGGAAATGTTAGCATGCTAACATACCTACGTTTCTAAAATGGGTAAACAGCGTAATAGCTTATCATTAGAATGTTAGCATAGCATTAGGCTTACATTATGCTAGCATGCGAACATTAGCATAGACTCCTATTTGTTCTAATTTTAGGTCTAGTCTAATTTTAAACACAAATATTTTACTTTAATCACTGGCTGCTCTAAAAGCATCTTATGATGTTGTGATAGTTTCAGGTCATGAACAAAAGTATTATCATGACAAAACCTTTTGGGCATCTTTATTAAGAGCGGTGTGTTACTCTTCGCCATGAACATGTTCAAATATTTCATGCCATGCCTCTGAGCCAATCAAATATATTGGATATATTGGGATATTTTGCTTTCATTTGTGAACTAACCAGAGTCCCTTCCCCCCCAGGGGTACAGCCGACTGGTTTGGGGTGAGCAAAGACAGCGACAGCACCCAGCGATGGAGGAGGAAGAGCCTGCAGCACTGCAGTCATCTGTACGGGGGTCTAAAGCCTCAGGTGATGAGGGAGATGGAGCTACACAGCCAAGACAACCTCTCCCTGGCCAGCACTGAGACCCCTCCTCCCCTTTACCTCCCACCCCACCACCCCAATCACCACCACTATGGCATGCAGAGGGTAGGCCAGCACCTCAGGCACATTTGAGGCATTGATAAAAAGACAGGACGGTTAAGCTTTCGTCCTTCATATTTTCACTTCCTCACTCTTTTTCTTTACTCCAATTTGGATTTTCATTGCTTGCTTTGCCTCTGTGAGCTTGCAGGGTCAGCTGATCTATTCTTGAAGGCTACTGGTAGCCTACTATTCAATTCAATTCAAACCTTTATTTATTCTCAAAAGGACTCTGAGGTTTCCCTTATTTCCAATGCCGTTGAGATCACAAGCACAGTAAAACAAGCAAAAACACAACAAACACTCAAAAGCTAACTTGTTAGTTAGCTTAGTAGTGTTTCTGCTTCCGGTCTTAAAGCTTTTAAAATATTATGCTGGAACATAAAAATTTGATTGTTACATATCGGTTTACTCTGCCGACATTTGAAATGTGAATATGTCCAAGGTAATAAACTATAAAATCCAGTTTTCTACATTAACACTGATTTTGATAATTGCGTGCTAGCATAAGCCCTTTAGCGCTGTTAGCTTAAAGTAAGGCCTGTTGTAACATGCCAAATCAACTGTTTGGCTTGCACTTCTCTTTGTTTTTGTATTTGTGTGTTTCCAACACAACCACTAAAACAGTGTCTATCTACTTTTTAAGCATCATATAATAATTAGCTAATTGTTTCGGAAGTGTTAGACGTATAGTATTGATTGCTGCTGTAGCACTGTAGCACGGTGTCAGTAAAATAACAATCCATAAGTTCAACAATACATAGATGTCTGTCGAGGATTGGAAAAATTATATTTCTCTTCCACTAACACACAAGACTTTTTTATCTTTAGAAAAGTTAATTTAGCAGTCACTGGTTTAGCTCAGTCCTCAAACGCATTGACTGCACAATCCCGGGCCGGCCCCTTGATGCATGTCTACCCAAATCTCTCCTTTCCACCTTTCCTATCCCACTTAAGATGTCTAAAATAATGGCAAAAAAAGCCTAACAAAAAAATCAGCTTTAAAAAATAGATTTCATGTCTTTGTGGTACAGCTATCTAACGCTTGCTAGATATGTGTTCTGTGCATCCTTATGCTGCTGCGATGTGTTACCATTGTATATGAGCTGAATCAAAACATAAGTACTCTATGTGTTTGTGATTGTGTGTGTGTGTTGGTTTTTGTGGGTGTGTGTGTGTGTGTGTGTGTGTGGGTGCAGATCGTAGACCCCCTGGCTCGGGGTCGTGCTTTCCGCATGGTGGAAGAGGTAGACGGTTTCAGTGTCCCGCAAACTCCCATCACGCCGGGCACTGCCTCCCTCTGCTCCTTTTCCAGCTCCCGCTCAGGCCTCAACCGGTTGCCACGAAGACGCAAACGGGAGTCTGTTGCTGTCATGAGTCTCAAGGCGGCAGCAGCACTAATGAAGGTGTTTGTCTTTATTTATTCGCTGCAGTGTATTTGTGTCTGTGTGCTTTGCAAACCTTTGCCTTAAACTCTCTGTCACGTTTTAAACTTAAAAAGCCCCTTGCAGACCCTGTTGTTCTCAGAATTGCAACTACTTATCTTTTCTGCATATTGTGAATGAAAGTGTTCACGCTAATACTATTGAATGGTTGCAGTTCAGAACCGTTTGTAATCCACTGTTGGCAAACAGTAGAAGATCACTATCATGCCATTCATGGTCTTCTCATCAGAAAAGGCTGACCTCAGGATAAATGAATGCTTAACATTTCTCCTATATTTGTTACAAATATTTATAAAGCCAGGAGTAAAGTAAGCCTTTGATTTAAGCACATGCACAGCCATAATAATCTCCATTATCTCATGTTTTTATGGAGGTATTCCTAGAAAAACGACATCTCTTTTATCCTGACGCATCCCTCTCCCTGAATGGATGTTTTTTATCTGCGGCACCGTGTCTGAGCATTAATGTAAGGCGAGATCAACTGGCATAATGCAGATTAAACCAAGAGGACACATGTACAGTACATGATGACTGGTATAGGAATGACTGGCTGTTCAGTGAGAGTATCTGCTCTGTGTCTCGGTCGGGGGTTACTGGGGACGTTAAACTAGCAGATGGTCCATGATATTACACAGCGAGGATTGGAGAACTAATCCACTGGCATAGAACTAAGCGCTGGTACAACATGTACAAGTTATTAAGTCAGTAAAATTACACTTGGGGATTCCCGGGGATAAACTTTCAGCGCTGGGGTTTTACTCCTTACAAATGTAAATAATGAAGACGTTTTTGTGATCCTGATTGTCAGGGCCGGACATTAGGGGACAGCACAACGGGGCGATGTCGCAGAAGGAGTTTTATGCCACCTAGTTTCTTTGAAGATGACACTGTGGACTTCCCTGATGATCTGGACACTTCCTTCTTCACCAGAGTGAGCAGTCAACACACCTCCACACACACACCGCCATGGAAAACGTTACATTTATCTTCATTGAAATCAACAATAAAAGAGTTGAAACATGACCTCCACTTCTGTTTGACATGCTCTTGATGAGCAGCCGTTCATTGTTTCCTTTTTCTGTTGATGTATCTTTGCAGGTCAGCCGTTCTTCTAAACTGTGCTTGTTACTTTAAAAACATATTTTCAAAGACAAAGAAGAAGTCTGGAAAGCTATAACTACATAAACAAATTGAGCAAAACAGCAAGATCACATCAATTTAAGTGTTTCTTCTCGTGGCCCATTGAGCTCTTTTATTAATTATACATGTTTTCATGTTTTGTTTTGCCAACCTTTGTCGCAACAATATCTCATGAACAAATGGGTGAACATTCTTCAAATTTGTCAATTTTGTCCACTTGCATTCAGGGATAGCTGTTCATTTATTTATTAATTCAAAATAGAGAAAGTGCACATTCATGAAAACAACAAGGAAATATGTCAGATTATAACCATAAGCTAATTTCTATGTGAGTCCCCCGGCAGGTTGATGGTACACATGTATGAAGATGTACATAGAGCCTCACAAAACACAGTTAGCAAAACAACAAGAAGAAACCAAACAACAAAACACATACAGTAACAATACTAAAGGTTGCTATGTTATGTTGCACACAAAAAACAGGAATAAATTCACCTTCAGAGTTAAGGAGAATGAAATGCTAAGTAGGCATTAGGTAAAGTGCTAAAGTGCTGGTGTAAACTTGTGACCTAACAGTAAATGTTTTTTGGCCAAGACTCTGTAATTCATAAGCTTAATAAAACACAATTCACAGAAATGTCTAGTAGGATGAAATTATGAAGTAATCTTTGAACCTACTCACTTCTCCTCTGTCGCCCCCCAGTGGTGGAGAAAACTAACAAACTTGATTCGATCCACAGAGTCCCTTTGCACCTTTAAGAAAAAGCTAAAGACCAAAGTGTTTTAAAAGAAACATAATCTCTTTTTTTTCAAGAGCAGTAGTATTTAAAAGTATTAAAATGCACCAAACCTTTAAAAAAAACTACAGATCTTCAGTCATTTCACAACCCACATCTGTTAAAAGGATTGTAAAGGATAGTTGAAATGACAGAATGATTTGAGGGCATATTTACGGCATTGCTAGTTAAAAATATATTCAGTATATAGTTGTGTATCCAATCCTACAACCCGCCCAGTGTTAAACTGATGGATTCTAATTAAAACTTGACTCCTTGGCAGAGGCAATAATCTCTGTTGCGATCAACAACTTGTGAGCGCTCTCTGGTAGAACAGAACCCTTTTTGATTGGTTTGGTAGTCAGTCTGACTTGCTTAGCTCTTACCTTTGTAGGACGGCCTGCAGGATGAGTTGTCCACTTACGCTGATGAAGTTTTTGAGACACCATCGGAGGCTGACCTCAACCAGCTGGACGAGCGGGAGCTCACAGGAAGTGCACTGGACAAGAATGAACTGGAGAGGACTCACCTTATGCTGTGCGTTCATACTTTTTACTGCAGATTTTTACATTCAAAAAACATAAAGCTCTGACATGCTGCAGGGGGGGGAAATACTGTTTAATGATGTCATGCCTCTCCATCCTCTTCCTCTTTGAATCCAGGCCCTTAGAGCGAGGATGGCGAAAAGCAAAAGATGGATCTCTGATTCAACCTAGGGTGCGTCTTAAACAGGAAGTAGTGAGCGCCAACAGCCACCAGCAGAGAGGACAAAGGATCGTCGTTCCCGTTAAGAAGTTGTTTGCCAAAGAGAAGAGGCCTTATGGGCTCGGCATTGTTGGACGTCTCACAAACAGATCGTACCGCAAGCGCATCGACAGCTTTGTGAAAAGGCAGATTGAGGACATGGACGATCACAGGTAAAACCGCTGATACTGTTTTAATAGGAGGATGACTGTTAATTAACTATTTGACATTTGTCCTCCACAGGCCTTTTTTTACCTACTGGATCACATTCGTCCATTTGCTCATCACCATTCTGGCGGTCACCATCTATGGCATAGCACCTGTTGGATTCTCACAGCATGAAACTGTTGACTCTGTGAGTAAATTCACCAGTAGTTATTATACATTAGCATTGTGTTGGAACAATATCAGTTACAGTTCATTTTTTTTCTCTTCTTTAATTTGAGGTGTTGAGGAACAAGGGAGTGTATGAAAATGTCAAGTTTGTGCAACAACAAAATTTCTGGGTTGGTCCAAGCTCGGTGAGTATTATCTGTCTTTTCTTCAAGCAACATCTGAGATATGTGTTTGTCAAAAATAAGAAACAGTCCTGTATCTTAAACTCAGGTTTCCTAGCTACTCTTTGTAAATGCCAGTGTGGATTATTAACCCTAGTGATGGCTTTTTTTTTAGAAGTAGATATCCAATAGATGATGTGTAAGAAGTCAGTTCAAAGTGATGGCTGCTAAAGGTCGTTAAAGAACACAGGTTATGGATTAAAAAAAGTTGATAAAGACACATTTTCTAGTTTGCTTGTTAAAAATCTTAGGAAGAACCAAAAAAGATACATGGTCAATATATCAAGTTAGAAATAAAGTGAAACAATTTCAATAGTTGGCTAAAGGTACACACAAGATCAATCAATCAATCAATCTATTTTTATTGTCTCCAAAAAGCAGGTAAAAGACCTTACTTATTGCTATTATGGCCTATCCATCATGAGCACTTTAGCAAAGCAGCAAAAGTTACAGTGGTAAGAAAAAACTGTCTTATTAAAAGGCAGAAATCTCCAGGCCGGATCCCTCATGACGAAACAGCCTTCACAGGCACTGGGCCGGGCTTGGAAAGGGATAGGGGGAGAGATGGGATAAAATGCAGGAAGAGGGATAGGGGACAGTGATGTTAGCTGCTTCAGCTAATTAAAATATCTGTGGACGATGTCCTGCAGGAGGCACTCATACACCTGGGAGCAAAGTTTTCCCCTTGTATGCGTCAAGACCAAGAAATCCGACAACTGATCCAGGAGAAGAGAGCGAGAGAGAGAGAGTCCGGCTGCTGCGTGAGGAACGATCGCTCCGGCTGTCTGCAAACCGTGCAGGAGGAGTGTTCGGTCAGTGAAAAATGCCTGAAAGGTTTATACTCTCACATGGAATTTTACCTAACCTCTGTCTTTGACCTGACTGTTTTTACAGAAATGTTCTATTTTTATATATTGACAAACATATGGGGTAAAGTACAGTAGATGGATTTGGTCAAATTTCTCAAAATGGACGTCTTTGGATTCCATTCAACGTTCAAAAACACAACAAAAGGTTTACATGAATCCTCTTAAAACAGCTTTCTAAACAACATTAAGCTATGGCCCTGCTCAAGCTAAGTGAATACAGAATAACAATGATTTCCTTCCTTCTGGCTTTTTTTATTTTTATTTTTTTTACTGCAGAGCACCCTGGCTGTCTGGGTGAAGTGGCCTCAGCACCCCAGTGCTCCCAGTCTGAATGGTACACTACGCCAACATGGGGCAGTGTGCCATCAGGACCCAAGGTAACAGAATTCAGATTTTTTTTTTTTAATGCTGGTGTTTTAAACCTGGTCAGACAGTCATGTAAATTTTTTTTTTTAGGGGTTCATGTGCTCTCGTGAAATGCAGTAATGATTTCCCATCATTCATTTTTGTAGAATCTGTCTGGAGCCAGCCTCAGTTTCACCTCATGAGTGGCCTGATGACATCACCAGATGGCCTGTAAGTGCATATTAACACTTTTAGCTTTAAGCTGATGCTTTAATGTTTTTTATGGGAGTTATATTGTACTCCATACCACAACTATAGGAACAATCCAGCTCTTTCCCTGTGTTTCTCATCTGTAGGTTTGCACAAGATACAACTCCGGAAATCACACCAACCTTCCTCACATAGACTGCACCATCACAGGCCGGCCCTGCTGCATTGGAACTAAAGGACGGTAAGGATCAGTGTCAGTGAAGGAACAGAACAATGTGTTCAATGTTGATTATCTTAGAAAGAAGATAGGCCAGCACACTTGCTCAATTGCCGCAAAAAAAAGGTTTTTTTTTATGATCAAATCACTACGTTTCAACCAGAGGTCTTCTTCAGGTGATAATTTATCCTATCTTCTTTCTAAGTTTTGCTATTTTTGCACTGCCCTGCACCTACGTAATGTGCGTGTAACTACCTCTTTTTCAATGTTGATTTATCTGCCAAACATATTTCATTGAAGAATTATCTCAGGATTTTTACATCAAATTTATCGTATTATATCTTCCTGTAAAGTGTTTCAAATATCTGATGACTCATCCTGCACTCAGGGGCGTTTACTAATCATTCAACACATTAAAAAGCTTTGTTGAAGCTAACGGTCCAATCAAATCAATCCTAACGCTATGTCCCGCCCTCTATCTTGTGATTGGTTGTAACTTGTTTCAGTTGGACATCCGGCACGGTGATTGAATACTCTCAGAGTTCTGTTTCATGGAGACTTTAAGTTAATGATGAATGTTAGCTGAAAGCTCAAATCAATATTTAAAATCACCTTTTCTCGTCAGTTGTTGATGAGGTCTGTTTTATGTTGCAGGTGTGAAATCACTTCCAGAGAGTACTGTGACTTCATGCATGGCTACTTCCATGAGGAGGCTACTCTCTGCTCACAGGTAGGTCAGAGTGCTCTCACAGCAACTTTTATTCCTTTTATCAAGCTAATATACTGAATCTGTGTTTTCTAGTTTCTATTGTTGGCCAAGTGTTGAATTTAAAACTGAGCTAAAACAATTTTTTTCTCAACATTTGATTTAAAATGCAACATGCTCCAGGTGAGGCTCGAACTCACAACCTCGGCATCACTCTGCAGGTTACTGTCTTATAAGTACCGCGCGCTGACCGATTGCGCCACTGGAGCCTGTGAGGGGATTGTAGTGCGTGGAGTGGTGCGTAAACAGAAATGGATAAATGGTACTGAAGAAGAAAAACATACTTTATTACACCTTGAGGGGAACTTCATTTGTGTCACTCTATTGTAGTTACTTACTACTCACACATGGGTCACACTGTGGGAACATATTGGAGTTTTGTTGGCATGGGTTGATGATAAAAAAATGGATTTCAACTTTTTTCAACACTTTTGTTTTTTCCCTCTTGACCTTTGCTGAAATTTATAAATAGTGTCATTTCACACACGTACCTGTGAGGGACGCGTCAAAATCAATTTAATTAATGGCAATGTTTTCTCTTTTAAAGTCATCTATGACATGACAATTATCTGTCTCTTTATTCTTTTGAAGACCATTTCAAGCCATAAAGGTTAAATGATTCTGCTGTAGGGTGAATATGTGAATACTAACACAACAACAACATCATTAAAACTCAGCTGCTCCAGGAGAGGCTTGAACTCACAGCCTCTGCATCACTCTGCAGGTTACGGTCTTATAAGTTCTGCACGCTGACTGATTGCGCCACTGGAGCCTGAAGTTTTTTGAGATTTAAGAGTACTTTGAACTCTCCCTTTATTATGAGTCTCAGCAGATAATGTGGAGCGTTCAACATTTTGATAACTCAACCTTTTCAAAAGCTATTAAACAATGTCATATTAACATTTGTCAATACCACATGACTTAGCATTCTGCATCAAATACTAAAATCATAATGTTAGTGTTTTTTTCTATAAACCTGATGTGGAATAACTTTCGCATCGCTTTCAAATAAAACAACACTTTGCTGTAATTGGTCTTAAAAAGCAGAAAGTCAACAGTTTACCATTTTTAATCAATCTGTGTTACTTTAAGGATTTACCAGTTTCCCCACCCTTTGCTTTGTCCCACAAAGTGTTCGAGTCCTCAGGTTGGTCCCACTCTCAGACCATCATCTGCATAAAGGCTCTGATGTGGACTGTTACTGTTATGTTAAATAGCATTCTCTTAGTGAGTCTCGTCATGTCGGCAGACTTTCCTTTGGGACCCCGACCGTCGTTCATTACACAATGGGTGAAGTATTTGCCCCTCCCTAAATGAAAACAAAGCGGGTGTGGATGGTGAAGTGGAGAGTATCACCAGGAAGTTCATCTGTAGTTTTTATTACTATCCTCAGTCCAATAACTTCTGTGATTAACATTCATGTCTCTCCTGACTTTTGGAACTTTGCTGAAATGTAGCCTATTAACCAAGTCTTACTACACACACATTTGAAGTGTGTCTCCAAATATTTTATTATGAATGGCGATGTTTTCCTTTTTCTTTTTTAAAGCAATGTGTGACTTAATGATTATCCATCTCTTTACTCCTTTGTAGATTATTTCAAGACATGAAGTTTAAAAGTGGTTATTTTGTAGGGTCTCTGTCTTGACTGTAAGCCTGCCAATCTCTGTTGCTTTGAATCTTTGTAATGAAACAACATCATTAAAACTCAACATGCTCCAGGTGAGGCTTGAACTCACAACCTCGGCATCACTCTGCAGGTTACTGTCTTATAAGTACCGCGCGCTGACCGATTGCGCCACTGGAGCTTAAATTTGTTTAATATTTAACAGTAGTTTGGAATTAATCCTTTTATGTGGGGGCCGCCAATAACTCAGTGGTTAGCGTGCAACCCAAGTAGGGAAGCTTTAGTCCTCCAAGCTGGCAGCCCAGGGTTGAATTCTAACTGTGGTTCCTTTCTGACATGCCATTCTCCACTCTCTCGCTCTCTCTCTCTCTTGCTCTACACAATAAAGGGAACTAAAAGCCCAAAATAAATCTTTAAAATCTCTTGTAATAGGAGTGTTCTTGTACATGCAACATTACAAATTAGCATGTCATACTATGTCAGACTAAACTCCTCAGTCGTTGGGTCTATATATTCACCCTGAGTCTTGCAATTCCGGAGTGTTTTCTCAGAATTCAGCCCTTTAAGTCAAACAACAATGTCGAAAGTCTGCTGTTCCAGGTGAGGCTTGAACTCACAACCTTGGTATCACTCTGCAGGTCACTGTTGTACAAGTACCATGCACTGACTGATTGTGCCACTGGAGCCTGTTGGTCGGTTGGTGATTGAAATGGATTTGGACTTATTTCAACACTCTGCAGGATGGCAGCAGTGGATATGCCGGGCTGCCTTATTGCTCGTTTACTTCTGGCTGATCTTGAAGTCCTTACTTTCTCCCTCTCGTCCAGGTGGCCTGCATGGACGATGTGTGTGGTTTGCTGCCTTTCCTCAACCAGGAGATCCCAGACCAGTTTTCTCGCCTCTGGCTGTCCCTCTTCCTTCATGCAGGGTGGGGTTTCATTAAAAACAGTTTATTTTAAGATGCCATGTGGGTCTGGGTAAACATTAATAAGTGTGGTGTTTTCCCCCGGTAGGATCCTGCACTGCCTCGTGTCTGTGTTTTTTCAGATGACGGTGCTGAGAGACATCGAGAAGCTGGCTGGCTGGCTCAGAATCTCCATCATCTACATGCTGAGCGGCATCACCGGCAACCTGGCCTCAGCCATCTTCCTGCCCTACAGAGCAGAGGTACAAGGTCACCCCATAGACGAACTGACTAAGTCTTACCAGTATGTGAAACAACCAAAAACTCAAAGTGTTCTCTTCTGTTTGTTTCTGTCTCAGGTGGGTCCTGCGGGCAGTCAGTTCGGCATCCTGGCCTGCCTCTTTGTGGAGCTGTTTCAGAGCTGGCAGATCCTGGAGCGACCGTGGCGAGCGTTCGCAAAGCTCCTGGCCATCTCCGTCTTCTTCTTCTCCTTCGGTCTGCTTCCTTGGATCGACAACTTTGCCCACATCTGCGGCTTTGTGTCAGGGTTTTTCCTATCCTTCGCCTTCCTTCCGTACATCAGGTGGGTGAACGAAGGGTTGCTAAGGATTCTGGGTCAGCTGCAAATGGCTCACAAGAAGAAGATTATTGAGTCTTGTCTGTCAAAGGGTTATTATACAGATAAAAGCCAGTAGATGAGTTGTGTGATATAGCTAAAAAAGTAGAGCTAGTAACTCAGGCTGCTAGCTCAAATTCAATTCTCACAACTTTATGAATCCATCCAAAGTAATGACCCCTACAAGGATTATTATTGTGTTAGACATGGATTGTGAAACTGTAAACCTTTCTCCATCTAAAGTGGAAAACCTCTCAACATATTTTCCCACCTTTAATTAGCTTTAGCTTCTGGTCTCCATGCTGTATGCTAACCTAACCGTGTCGTTTTCAATCGTTTTTGATGAGGATAGCATTTGTCTTCTAATCAAGGCATTTACAAGTAAGTGGAAACACTTATCCCCTAAACAACAGTAGAGTCGCTCTATATTTTTGATAGCTGATCTTGATATTGAATCATTAAATTAAAAATTATTTCTAAGATTCTCAAAAAAAATCATAAATAAACCACCCAAAAAGTCCTATTCTGATATGAACATCTGTTAGAATCATTTCATAAATTGAATCTTATATCAGGAAACCATAAAGTGTGCGACCATCTCCATAGCAACCACAAACTCTAATGATGCAGTATGTCAGCATGTTGTGGGGTTGAGTATGGTCTGGTGCAGCAAGTACTTACGACAATATGATTTTGATGACTTCAGCAATAATTTGAAAACCAAGCCTAAAAGAATTTTAAAAAAATGTAGTTACAATCTCCAGTGTAGTTATTCTGTAGTGTGAACTTGTCTGTGCTCTTCATCTTCACACCTTACAATCTCTGTGAGCTTTCTTAGACTGCATTGTGTTTTTCAGGTTATTGTTGTTAGACAACATTGTTAAAAGTCAGCTGCTCCAGGTGAGGCTTGAACTCACAACCTCGGCATCACTCTGCAGGTTACTGTCTTATAAGTACCGCGCGCTGACCGATTGCGCCACTAGAGCCTGTGAATGATTCTTGGACTTTATCCTTGGTATGAATCATGAATTGGTTTCTCACAATTCACTGATAGGATGCCAACTGCTGTATTGTCTTTATTTTAGATTTAAGAAACATTTTTAATAGAGCAAAACAAGTGATCACATTTCTAGGTGTAGAATATTTTAGTTTTTCTACACATGTGCAGAGCATCAAAGTGAAAAGTTGAGCTTTTGTTTATGTGGTGACAATTTAGCTTCCTGACAGACAACAAGAGAGACAAAACGTGTTTATTTGTTGCCTGATCACCGAGGATAAACAAAACCTTTCTGCTCAAGGTGAGATTCGAACTCACAACCTCAGCATCTCTGCAGGTTATAAATACTGCATAAAGACTGATTGCACCACTGGACAAAACCTATAGACGAGGACAATAATTGTGATCTAATTCAGTAGTCTTTCCTGTTATAAGTGTTTAACATCAGCTTTTATAAACATTCTTTCAAACCTTGGAACTCTCACCTTCAATATAAAACACATTTTACTTTCAAAAGAACAGATCCCATTTCACGTATTCATGACGAGGTAAGTGTAGGCTAAAAGTAGCTGAGATGACTTTTGAATGACAGAAACCAACAAGTATACTCGGAGTCATGAGACATAGTCAGGCTCCAGTGGCACAGTCGGTCAGTGTGCAGTACTTATAAGACAGTAACTTGCAGAGTGATTCTGAGGTTGTGAGTTCAAGCCTCGCTTGGAGCAACTTGAGTTCAGTTATGGAGGTTGAATTATGGGCTGTCTGTAGCTGACGTTAATGAAAACAGTGAATCAGGTAACAGAATAAAATCAAATTACTTTCATGATCCTGAACTGAGAAATTGTGGTGTTATAGCAGCAGGTTATCAAAGCAAATAAAAGAATATAAGAATAGATACATAAATAAGCACTTAGAATATAGAAAATAAGAATAGGAAGAGATTTATACATCAAGGACTTAACTTAACATTCCTACTGGTTTAAAAAAAATAAAAAAATGAAATACAACATTTATTCAGGCTTGTCAACTGAATGTAAAAATACTTGCTGGAGGTAAGAGGTAGGAGGTGAATAATAATGATCACACTGATTGTACATAAAGCTAGACTAATCAAACATTGATGAAGACTACGTGTAAATGGCATCATTTTCTGCTTTTCAAAAAAGAAACAACGTTTGAATAGAAAAACATTTTTTCCAGGTGGAGTAGTTGAATTTACCTCACACTAACTTTTCCAGATAAAAGCTTTTGATGCTAACAAAATGTATTTTTCTTCAATCTAGAGAACCCAGTGTGTGTGTGTGTGTGTGTGTGTACCTGATCATAAAACATTAGCATAGTGTGTTTGAATTATTACATTCCAGTTGCCCTTCAATGTCCTGTATGAAAAGGAGTAACACACGTTTCTCCCACTTCAGCTTCGGGCAGTCTGACATGTACCGCAAACGGTTCCAGATCTGCATCTTCCTGCTGGTCTTCCTGGGTCTGCTCTCTGCCCTGGCTGTCCTTTTCTATGTCTACCCAGTGAAGTGCGACTGGTGCGAGTACCTCACCTGCATACCCATCACGGACAAGTTCTGTGAGAAGTACGACCTGAACGCACACCTCCTCTGAACACTGCCCGTTCTCATGTTCACTGGACATCTGAAAAAACAAGATGTGGTGCTGCAGTGACACTTGTGAAAACATTTCTCCTGGAGGGATGACCAGGACTTTTTATAACGTCATATTTGATCAGAAAAGATTCACACACATATGAAACAGAATGATCATTTTAAACATGATGGAAAAGGACTTTAAAAAACATTCTGTGTGACTGATCTCAAGCTGGGCTAATCAGAGACCAGTGGCACTGAAGGTGAGTTACAAAGACAGTTGATTTCCTGCCAAATGATTTACCTCTCTTCTGTGATAAAATGGACGTAACAGTGCCCCCTCTTGGCCTCCAGAAGAGGTGCATCTTGAAACGTGATGTATTTCTGTTTTCTACTTTTTTTTACTGAGAGTCGTCCTCGGAGTTAAACAATGAGACTGAATTACTTTGATGTGCCTTACTGATTGATAACCACTCACACACACACAGACAAACACACATACTCACACGTCTTTTTGTGCCATCAATCAGTTTGTGTCTGCTGTTTCAGACGTGTTGGGTTTTGTTGCTCTGTAGAACCTGCTTTCACAAGGTGTGTAAAACGTTTTTTCTACTTTGTGTTTGGAGGCTGAAATACACTTCTTTTTTTTATCACACTGTAAATGTTGGTTTCCACCGCAGCCTTTTTTTATGCACTTAAATCACAAATGGATTGTTTTTTTAATTTGCACTGTGTTGAATCTGTATAAAGCACAACTGTATGGTAACATTGTGAAATGATGTTTGTTTGTTTTTTACCCTATGTGGTGGCGTTTTAGCCACCTGACAATAAAGACAACAAGACACATGAAATAATTTGTGTTTCTCTGTCACATCATCACAGAAAGGTAAATGTTCCAGCTCCAGGTGAGGCTTGAATTCACAACCTTGGCATCACTCTGCAGGTCACTGTCTTATAAGTACTGTGTGCTGATCGATTGTGCCACTGGAGCCTGAAGCCACTTGAGAATTAACAGTGCTTTGGACATATTCTCTATATCCACTTTCAGAAAACCCTTACGGGATTTATAGCACAAGAGGATCCTGTGGTCCAGTCCAGCACAGGTGTTGTAGAGTGGTGAGTGTTCAACCTCCAGTATGGGACTGACTCAAAACTAGAGAGATTTGTTTTACATGATGTAAAAGTTTCATAGAGAGTAATGAATCTGAGAAGAGAGTGAAAAACTGGATGTAAAGATCTGAGTATGGATCAGCAGCATGTTTAGATGTCATCGTAATCTAGGATTGATTAGAGACTTCCTCAAGTATTTTTTGGTAAGGACGTTCTTGGTTGCTAAAGTCTAAGATTTGTGTTGGTAGAATGAGCCGAACAATGACCTTATAATGAATAAATCGGCAGTATAAGAAGAGACGATCTTTTGCTAAATGATTATTATTCATTGTAGATCCACCTTGTGGGCAAAAAAAGTCTTAATAATAAAGAAAACAATCATTTCAGTAAGGGTTGTGTTATATATTTTGTGTGAAATGTGATCACTTGTTTCGCTCTATTAAAAATGTTTCTTAAATCTAAAAAAAGACAATACAGCAGTTGGCATCCTATTAGTGAATTGTGAGAAACCAATTCATGATTCATACCAAGGATAAAGTCCAGCAATCATTCACAGGCTCCAGTGGCGCAATCGGTCAGCGTGCGGTACTTATAAGACAGTAACCTGCAGAGTGATGCCGAGGTTGTGAGTTCAAGCCTCACCTGGAGCAGCTGACTTTTAACAATGTTGTCTTACAACAATTACCTAAAAAACACAATGCAGTCTAGGAAAGCTCACAGAGATTGTAAGGCGTGAAGATGAAGAGCACAGACAAGTTCACACTACAGAATAACCACTCAACCTTCATGTCTTGAAATGATCTACCAACGAGTAAAGAGATGGATAATTGTGATGTCATACATTGCTTGATAATAGAGAAAGACAACATTTCCATTTATTTAAAAGAATTTGGAGGTGTCCCTCAAATTTGTGTTGATGACACTGTTGATAAAACTTTCAAAAAATGTTGGTTTATCAAAATGTAGACTGCTGGACGACATCATCTGCTAAGAGACTCATAATAAAGGGAGAGTTCAAAGTATTGTTAAATCTCAAAAAACTTCAGGCTCCAGTGGCGCAATCGGTCAGCGCGCGGTACTTATAAGACAGTAACCTGCAGAGTGATGCCGAGGTTGTGAGTTCGAGCCTCACCTGGAGCATGTTCAGTTTTAAATCAAAGGTTGAGAAAAAAAGAAATGCAAAAAAATGAAAACAAAATTTCTCATACTGATAACAAGAGATGAACATAGACTGATACGTTCTGATAATCAAAGTTATCAAACACAAAATGCTGATCCGCACAGATCAATACATTAGGGCCCGACCAATAACTGATTGTTGGAGCCAATACTGATATCGATATTAGGGAGAGAAACAATCTGATACCAATATATTGGCCAATATATTTCTTACATCTACATTTGTTCTGTAGAGATAGATCTATGTAGATATACACATTTATTGTGTTGATCCTTCAAATGCATTTTTCAAACATTTGTGGAAATTCTATACTTTATAATGAAGACAAGATGGTCAACTGAGAAGTAACTGCGCATGTATGTGTCACCACTTGACACTCTGGAGGGTGATAATTCTTGTTGTATTGTATAGCACACTCTGCTAGTGTAATACAGTGATACTCACATGAACTGCTATTTGACTGGTGAATAAATCTAGTACTATCAGCGCATATCTGCGATACAACTAGCCGATACCGATAGTCGGTGGATA
The DNA here is from genome assembly GCF_963930695.1 of Labrus bergylta. NCBI lineage: Eukaryota > Metazoa > Chordata > Actinopteri > Labriformes > Labridae > Labrus > Labrus bergylta. The sequence continues at coordinate 20,250,206 of NC_089215.1, read as the reverse complement.
TGCTAATATCGACCAATATTATCGGCTGGCCAATTTATCAGTCGGGCTCTACAGTTGATCACACCACTATGCACATTTTTAAAACAAGGTAAGTAACCAGATTTGTGATTTGTGCTTTTTTTAATCTAATAAGCAAAGTTAAGTATGTAGGTGAGAACTGAGGATAAATATAAAAGACATGGCTTACTATCTGTGTCTCTTATATTTCTCCTTATTCCTTTACAATGCTGGATTTGTCTCAATATGTTCAATCGCCAATTTTTAAACAGTGTGTAGTGTATTTAATCTTCCCATTAAAAAAACTATTTTAAGTTGTATTGTTTGTTAGTATGAGTGGCAACAGGCCGAGACAACTCAGTGACCTGTTCTTTTAATCAACAGCTTGTTAGTGAGAACATTAGCAGAGGCGTTGTTTGAGTTGAGTGACTACTGGCAACTTCTCCTTCTTCTCTTTTTGTCTTTTTAATCTCTGATATCATCGATACTGCTGCAGCAGCAAAAGACTGTTTTATTGCCAAAGCAGAACCTTCTGTCCCACCGAAACCAAACTGAACAGGTTATCTTCATATCGTCAAATATTAAGGCGCTCGTTGGGTTTTTAAAAATAGGATCCACCAATTATTATTTTTAAAGAATTTAGAATTGGGGCGCGCTGGTGGCGCAATGGTTAGGGCGCGCGTCCCATGTGTTGAGACTCTCGTCTTGAGCGGTAGGCCCGGACTCGCCTCCACCCGTGACCCCCCTCTGCATGTCGCTCCCCGCTCTTTCTCCCTGGTTTCCGACTCTATCCACTGTCCTCCCTCTGAATTAAAGGCATGAAAAGCCCAAAAATAAATCTTTAAAAAGAATTTAGAATTGTATTTTTTTTTTTACATTCAAACACATACCAAATGTTTAATAGGGTACAGTTGTGAGATTGTCTTAATGCATAAAGAAAAAATAATAATTACAAAATGATTCTAGCATTACCAAAGACAGAGGTGCTGTTTGTCAACAGTTAAGGCAGGCAACTGCTTGGGGCCCCCCTGAGGTTGACAAACTTTAAACCACAGAAGTGGCCAAAAATTTGAAAACTTTGAAATGACACTAGGAAACTCCTCTAAGAGGGCCCCATCTAACAGCAATATTTCCCATTGTGCTGCTAAGTGCATGCTTTATTCCTGTAAAAAAAAGAGATTGTCAAAGTCCCTCAAGAAAATTAAGGAGGAATCAACCGAAAGAGAAGGATGAAGTGCTCCCTTCAAATGCTGATAGTTGTAACTCTTATTTAAAGTGATGATTGCTGGTTGTAGAGCCCCCTTATAGGGCCTGCAATCACCACTGACCAACGAAGAGATACACCACAGTCTCTGTATTACATTACAGGGGCCAATTTGGAAAAATAGAAGTTACCAATACTTTGTCACTATAGTTGTTTTTCTCCCTTCCTGTGCTGTGCTCTTCAAATTAGCAATATTTGAAACTATTACTGTTGAGAATTGTATTTGTCATACAGAGAAGTGCAAACTTCTTGCCCTGTCAATTTCTGTCTTTGTTGCAATTTGTATGGAAAACACTTACAAACCCCCCTGTCGTCTGGACAATGAAACAATGAAAAATGAAACAGAAAAAAGAAAGAAAATTATTATTTATTGGTTATTAAACCAATAAAATAATAATAAAATAACCCTACCAATGGCACCTAGAGTCTCATAAGAAATATAGATGAACAGCATACATATTGACTAATTACTGAATACTGATCCGTTTTGTTCATCCTTAGAAATAAATATCTGGTAATTTACCCATTTTATTAGTCTTCCCACTCTTAGTCTGTCTGTATAGAAGTTGTTCATATGAGCCCACCCTACCACAGAAGAGGCTTCTGTCTCCATCCTCTCAGGAAGATCTGCCTATACCCACCATTATGGCTGTTTTAAGTCTTTTACTAATGATTGGTCACCCAACACATGAAACCTGGGAGATAATTAAAAACAATCCTCTGTAATCTCCTTTAAACTGTTGTGAATTTGTTCCCAAAAGTTTTGAATCTTGGGCACTGCCAGAGGGCATGCAGTGATGTACCTTACACAACCAGACATGTCCAGCAGTCTGCTGTGTTTTTTTAAGGTCCAAGTAATATATGTCTGGTCAAAGTGATTAGGAGGATCCACAAAATCCTGCTCTTGTTTTTCAAAAGCAAAAAAATAACCCCGTTAGACTCCTTTGAGGACTCCAGTTAAGCGTTTCACATGATGTCAGATTTACTGAAAGCCTTTTTTTTTTTCGGGTTCCACAGGTTCTTGAAGAAAAAGGCTTTTATAAAATCTGCAGTTGTCTGTAACACTTAACTTTCAACACCCTGGTTACATCCCGCATTGACTACTGCAACTCCCTTCTCTTTGGTCTCCCTCTCAAGTCCATCCACAAACCATCCACAAACTTCAACTGGTCCAGAATTCTGCCGCTCGCATCATCACCAGAACGCCCTCTGTTAATCACATCACCCCTGTCCTACAGCAGCTTCATTGGCTCCCGTGTTAAACATCGTATCACCTTCAAAATTCTGCTCCTCACCTTCAAGGCCATCCACAACCTCGCTCCGCTTTACATCTCTGAACTCCTGCACATCAACATACCTACTTGCACTCTCAGGTCTTCCATTCAACTCACTGCACCACCCGCCCGCCTGTCCACCATGGGGTCCAGGGCCTTCAGCCGCTCTGCCCCCCCACCTCTGGAACTCCCTCCCACCACAAATCCGTAATATTGACACTCTCTCTATTTTCAAATCTCATCTCAAAACACATCTTTTTAAACTGGCATATTCAGTCTGATCATTTTCCACCCGTTCTCATAACTCCTTTACATCCTGTACATTTGTGTTTTTTAATGTTAATTTTATCGTTGTGTTGTTACTTTGTTGTTTTTATCTCTGCTCTGTAAGGTGACCTTGAGAGTTTTGAAAGGCGCCTTTAAATAAAATGTATTCTTATTATTCTTCTTCTTCTTATTATTAACTGGAGTCGTCAAAGGAACAAGGTTATTTTTTCCTTTTGAAAAACAATTTGTGCCCCTAAAACTCAAAACAATCTTAATCCATGATTTAAAATACACATTTGACCCCTTTATTGCTTATCTTACTTTAGTGTGCAGTGCAAAGAGAAAAAAGTCTGAGTGTTTTGTGGATGTCCACTAGATGGCGACCAAAGTCTAATCACTTACAATTTGAACCAGGTATCAAGGTCCAACATGACAGCTGCTGAGGGTAAGAAGCTTGAATTACTGCAGCATTGTTGTCCTATCTGGGATTTAAATGTCATTAATTCAAGCAGAAGTTTTATTAGCGTGCAGAACTCTCATTGCTGCTCCCTGATCTTCAATGTGTGTTCTTCCACACACACACACACACACACACACACACACACACACACACACACACACACACACACACACACACACACACACACACACACACACACACACACACACACACAAGCTAACACTACTGCTCTAGCATTCATTAAGTCATGTCTGTAATTGAGTCTAAATAAGTGTGTACTTGTGTTGGAGGAGAGCTCTGGGAGCACAGTGATCTGCATACCAAATACAGCACATCCTATCGCACAGAATGCTGCATTAAATATTTTAACTATGTGCAAGAATTATTCCAACACTGGAGGGTCAAAGGTCACATGTTCATAGTATTTTTTATATGAAGTTAAAATTGTGGACTGTGCTTTAAATATCAACCATCACACATTGTGCAATAACAGTTTCCATCCTACATTCAGGGGATTATCCTTCACATTTAAAAAAAAAAGTCACATTACAATATAGTGGTACAGCCTTGGAGGAAAAAGCTAACAATCCAATATTGCAACACACACACACACACACACACACACACACACACACACACACACACACACACACACACACACACACACACCTACTCATACACACAGAAATAGTGGGAGACAGTGATGGAGACCTTTGCTATGGCCAGCCACTGTTATTGATTGTCAAACAATTGTCTGACATTTTGGTCATCAGGTTATCTGAGGGCTGATGGGATTTCTGTCAATCTTTTCCCCCTTTCTGATCAAGTCTTGTTGTTCATGTGCAGTCTATTCTGCTGACATCGTCTCGACGGAGGTGGACAAATCAAAAAGAAAGACAATAGAGGAGCTTGATGAGATGTTTCACATGCCTCATTTGTCTTCCATGCTTGATGCTGTAAGCTGTGTTTATTTTTTCATATTAACTTAAAAATGTGGACATTATTTATTTAAGTCTAGAGGTGAAGCTTGGATGATTTTATGACCTTTGGCTGGTGCATGTGGCATTTGGTTCCTCTGTTGCCTGTCTTGGTGCAATGCTAACTAAAGCTAACTTCATATTAAACATGAGCGTCTCAATCATCTTATTAGTCTCAACAACAAAAGATTATTTTCCAAAGTCTTAAAATATTCCTTTTAAAAAGACGTAATAGGGAGAATGATGGAATAAAGAGGTCTGGATAAAAAAAAAACCTGCTGTTGACATTATAAAATTAGTATCATACTGAAATTTGAAAGAATTTATAGGCTATTGTGAGGCCCCAGTGGCAATGTTTCAGATGGGAAGCGTAACTGTTTTACGACAGTGCAGTTGCAGTCAGTGACCTGCTGTTGGCGCCAAAGTGTACCAAAACTGAAAAAGTTACATATTGGGGCTTTAAAGAAGAGTTACTATCAGTGCTTATATGTTCACGCTACTATAGCTAACATCTCGATTTTGCGCTGTCGAATTAAGTTTAACAGAGACATAAGGCAAAAGTTGATATACTTTTAAATTGGAAAATAAAATTCTATATGGGTTGAATAAATGCAGCATTGCATTTAGAAAACGAGTTAAATAGCCTATGTGAACCAGTACAACTAGCAACTGTAAACACGTTTTTTTTGTGAACAAGCTAGCTAGCGTAGTGTTGTAGCATATACTTAATCAAGTGTAGCTTATAGTATATGTCTACACTATGGCTCCATCTGGAGTCATCTTTTAGCAAACGCATAACCAATATCTACTCATCTTTTCTACTCAATAACACCTGTGGGGAAACTTCTGGCTCTTAAGCTGCTAATGCTCTACTGCACTAACAAGCTTGTTGCTAACTGTTTGGTTTTTTTTTACACATATTTCTTATGAGAACATCAAAAAGTACCTAAAAATGACACTTAAATAGCAGAAGAAAAGGGTGCCAGTCAGGAAATAAAAACAAAGTGCTTTAATATGCTACAAGGCTCTCTAGAGCAAAGAGGAACTGTAAAGCGCCATGGGGTTTTCAATAGAAGTGAGCCCTTACAAATGGTTATTTTCATACATTGACATAGAATGATTACTTATTGTTGCGTTAAAAAAAAAGTGTCTGGTACTACACATTGTGAGATATATTATTATCTTTCTCAGCCTTTTTATGAACGTACAAAAATCTGGTTGAGAAGCTAAGTGACATTTTAATGACGCTGCCAACGTAAGGTCATGAAAAATCATCTTCTTCTGTCATCTAGTGGGTGCATGGCCCTAATAGATGTTGCACCCAAAGCCATTAGACACCCTCCCCCCCCTCACTGCCACCCCTATCCCCTGCAGACTCTTCAATAGGAAATTATCCCCCACCACCATCCCTCTCACACACACTTCTTCTCCCTTTTCCAATCCAACTCCATCCCGAGACGTCCTACTCCTCCTGTTCAATTCATGTCTCCCAATTTCCATCACTCATTCATCACTTGTTTTTTTCCAATCCCCCCTCCCCCCTCCCCTCCCTCTCTCTGCACCCGCCAACTCTCCATCACGGCTCCTATAGAGATGGTAATGTGACATGAAGAGGATGGTATCCTCGAGCCATTGAGCAGCATCAAACGAGACACACTTAGCTACCTCGTAGATCAGACCTCCCCCCTCTTGTTCTATTCGCCTTGTATTGTCTCTGAATGGAGTGTTACATTGGGAGAAAATTGAACTTTTGCTGTATATGCTTGAAATCATATAAAGTTTGGAGGACGGAAAGTGGCTTACCAGCCAACCAGATAGCTAGAGAGCCAACTAGGAAGCTTCATAGGTGCTAGCAAACTGATTAGCATCGAGTTAGCAGTCAATTAGATACAGAGCTAGAAGCTAGCAAGGTGGATGGATGGATGGATGGATAGATAGATAGATAGATAGATAGATAGATAGATAGATTGATAGATAGATAGATAGATAGATTTTCCTGCTGTTTTATCTGCATGGAAAGGCGACCCTGAAATGGGACCCTGACAGCTGGCCAACAGGTGGCCACTGACAGACCCTCTCCCTCCTCTCCCTTCATTGTGCCTGAAACAACCAACACACACACTCTCACACACTCCTCAGACTGCAGCATCTAGGCCATCAGGTGAAGGAGGCCGGCTCATAGGGGGGAGGGGTGTGTTCGTGTGTGAAACAGAGAGAAAGTGGGGGGGGGGGATAAGTCAGGCCTAGCAAGCACCTGTCTGATGATCCCACCTATGACAGAGCTGATTGAGAGTAATGTTATAGGCCCCCCTTTAAACCACATGGTCCTATTTACCACCTGGACTGCCACTGATAAACCTCCTCGCCTGTGTGTGTGTTTTCATTAATCACATATTATCATATATTCAGGAAGGCTATTTTACTGTATTTGTTAATTTAATACCAACAGCAAATTTAAAAAAAATCATACTCTGCAGTACATTTTAATGTATTCTGCATATTTATGCAATTGATCTTTGTTTAAGATTCAGATTTTACTGACCCAAGAATGTAGTTAATTGGTATGGATTGAAAATATCAGAACGAGACAAATCAAACTTAAAAAAAAAGAAAAACACATGAAATTAAGCATACATTTTTTTACTTTTTGTCCAGAATTTTTTAACGCTTAAATACCACTTACCATAGCTGTACTGTAAAACTGTCTGTTTTTAGTTAAATACTTTTACTTTGAAGGAGCCTTCTCCAAGCATCAATAATCTCTCTTTGTTTGCAACACATGGTTTGTTTCCATTTTCTTTAAAACCAACCAAGTTTCTCATTACTTCTTGTGGATGTTTGTAAATTCAATTATCAACAGGTAAATCTAATTTTACAGTTAATAAAACCTAATGAAGTTGCTTTGTTATTCATACTTTTATCCGTGCATAGACACAGATGATCATACTGTATTAACGGGTTGTAACAGATGCTAATGGATACACTATACTTTATAATGCCTTATTGACTTTTCATCTTATCTATGGTAAGCTTTTTCTTGATCACAGATGTAGAATATTAAGGGTTGGTTTTGTCTTTCTACAACTTCGGACTTCAGTTACATTTTATTTGCATTTGCTTGAATCATTAGTCCAAGGGCGGACAATTAGATTCAAATTAGATTCTACAGTGTTTGCATTAATGTGTGCACGGTGGAATTGTCTTAAGCAACACCGTCATCAGGTTGCAATCAGGTTGTGCTGAACTCTTTTGGGATTATGCATCAACAAGGGGTAAAACCAGTGGGAATATAGAGGTATTGAATATGACTTACTTCCTGAGTGCCACCCTTGCTTCATCCCTCCACTCACACTCCAACACACACACACACACACACACACACACACACACACACACACACACACACATTTCCTTGTCATCTCCAGAGGATAATCCTCCTCTTCCAAGCCATGTGTCCTCCAGCCTTGCTGAAGACCTCCTCCACTCATTGGCTCCCAGTCACTAAATACACATAAACACACAAACACACACATCTCATTAGTAATCACTCTAACAATAGTCTTTCCTCTGAATTTCCCTTTGAGGATCTCTGTGATGGTTAGTAATTCTCTATTTCGCTCTCTCACTCTGTGTATGTAAGTGGACATGACCACCCTTCTCCCTTTTCCTCCCACTCTATGTGGGATGCTATGATATTCACACAGCACACAACGGATCCACAGTGGGACAGTGGATGGAGATAATGTAAATAAACAAAAACAAGAAGGAAAACAAGTGGATCGAGTAGAGAAAACAATACAGGGAATGTGTTGTTTACAATGGATGTACCACAGGGATCAATGTTCGGCCCTGTATACTTTTGAGTACATGTCAATTAGGTTTCAAAACAATGTATTTTTTTGTTTTAATAAGAACATTATATGCTGCTGCTGACATGGTGTATGTGCTTGTTTTTGTTTTTTATCTAGTTTGCTAATAAATTCATGAATATTTATTTTAATCACAAAACGTTTATCTCATTCATATTTTACATAATAGGCATGTCTTGACTGTATGATATCAGTTACAGAGACCCAACAAAACTGACAAACACTCTAGATCAGGGGTGAAAGACAAACTTTCTGTAAGTGCCATAGTATGTGCCACTGGACTGTTTGCCCCTGACTGTTTACACTCGATACGAGTCTATACTGTGTGTTACGTAAAAAATATTTCTGCTCAGTGTCAGATATTTCTCTGCTTAAAGTAAAAGTCATATATGTGAAGACAAAATGTTGAACTTACTCCTATTTATCGAGAGAAGTGGGGGAGAATTGTTATGAGCTGTTATGAGCAGAATAGGCTACTAGTAGTGACTTGAAGAGTTAGGTGTTTGTTCTAAACAATTTCGATAGTAATATTTTTTTTATCTCTGGCTTTCCCATTACCACAGTTACTCCTTTCACCCTGGCTAAGAAGGCTACACCAACAAAAGAGAAGGTGGAGGAAATCCACAGGGCAGTCACCAGATTTGTGGTGATGGGGCTTCATCAATTTTCCACGGTGGAATCACCATCTTTCAGGTGAAAATGTGTGCTATGATATCAAAATAGAATTTCCTTTATGTATGTGTAGGCCACACCTCTGTACCATGAAGACATTCTGTGTAACAAGACTAATAGATATCCTATATGTATTTTTTTATAAAGGGAGATGATCACTGCCCTTAATCATAGACACCAACCACCATCCAGGGATGACATATCCTACAGAGTATACCTGTATACTTATACCTGCGTGGTTTTCTGTTGGAAAACAGAACGTCATCCATCAGCTGGCGCAGGTCAGCAAAATTGCAATTACTTGTGATGTATGGACCAGCGTGGCACAGGACCACTATCTAACAGTGACTGTCAATTACATTTACAAGGGCAGCATCAGAACAGAAGGCAAACCACACCATTTTCACTATTAGACACTAAACCATGTTTTCATTACAGGATCAAGACATTCAGAACTTCCTTCAGGAGGCCACATTGATGGACCATAGCATTAAAGGCAGGCTGGAATTTGATGTTGCTGAAGCTTGGGACAGACTGGAGAAAGCACAGCAGAACAGGTATTTTACTAGATGTGTGTCAGAGACAGTGTACTAATTGCTCATCTTTTCTGCTGCATATGCCACTTATACGTGGCACATGAGCGGACCATATCTCGGCCTGACACAGCACAAGAGTCATATGCCAAGGTATATGAAGGGCATATGCCTGACTGGACCACTCATGTGTCGTGTTATATGTCGCATTTGAAGGGCATATGAGTGGCATATGCCGCAGCATGCGTGGCATATGTCCATGCCCATGTTACAGTTTCTTTGATGAAGTATTGCTATGTTTTGGGCAATCAGTTTGTGTCTACAGCTGAGGTAGAAGGCTTTGAAGGGTGATGATAAGGAGGAGGACAAAGCAGATAAAAATGTAATTTCAACCATGTTCTATCTAGTCTACAATGAATAGTTGTTTTTGGTACTTCACTGAACTTGTTTGTATTTTCCAGCCAAGAGGAGCTCACAAGTCAGCCTTGGAGCAGTTATTTGAAGATGAAGACAGAGAACCTCTCCATACAACTCAGACCACAAGCAGTGCCCTCTCCCTCACAGAGCAGGTCCGGAAAGAGATCGAGATCTACGAAGGCCTGCCAGCCATTCCATCTGGACAAGACCCTGTGGCCTGGTGGGGAGTAAGAGGGATACCCTCCCTAATTTGTCTGTACTCTCAGATATGTACTTGTGTGTCCAGGCCTCACCAACCCCCTCTAAGTGACACATAAACATATGCCACTTATATGCAGCTCACATGAGTGGCATATGAGTGGCACATGAGTGGCATATACCGGTCTGTTGTACTCATGTGCCGCAGCATATGCCACATATATGCGCCCCTTACATGAGTGGCACATAAGTGGCATATGCTGTTCTGGTCCACTCAAGTGCTGTGTCAGGCCGGCACATGCCGCGGCATATGACTGGCATATGCCGGTCTGTTCCACTCATGTGCTGCGGCATATGCCGCTTATACATGGCACATTAGTGGACCATATGCCGGCATGACACAGCACATGAGGCATATGCCTGTTCGGATCATTCATGTGTCGCGTTATATGCTGCTTTTCAGTGGCATATGAGTGGCATATGAGTAGCATGAGTAGTAACATGCAGTTCTGGTCTACTCATGTCCTGTGTCAGGCCGGCACATGTCGCGGCACATGAGTGTCATATGCCGAAGTATATGAATGGCATATGCCGGTCTGGTTCACTCATAAGCAGCACAATAGGGTCCTCGCTGCGAGGTTGGTGCTCGGGCCCTAATTAACCCAAAAAACATTTTGTTGTCACAACAGTGGCAAGGGTATGATCCCTCACTGGCTTCTCACTGTATGAATATGGCCAAGAGAATCAGCACATTTACATAATGTTAAAAGTCTATTTTCTGTGTTCTGTGTTAGGTTGGGAATCGATTTACTACTTCAGGTATACACCTTGATCGGACCCAAACTGGCCTAGGCATTTTGCGCATGCTCCAATGGTTCCCAGGCTCTCCTCTGACCTGAATTCCAAACAGCATGGATTTATAGAAAAAAAGTTGAAAACAAGATGAAGGTATCAACATGGCGAGTGCTTGAGTGAGAACCCCATATTTCTGACAGATAAATAGTCATAGTTTATATTGTTTCATCTGAAAAAGTTATACATATTGAAGTACATAGAAGGAAAAAAGTTGGCTGCTTGCTAACTTGTTTGTCAATTGTTTTTTTGTGTGACGTAATAGGGCAACCCGAATGGTAAGTAAATAGGAGCATATCTCCTAGCATCACGGAATAGGACAGACAGCCATAAATGAATGAATTGTTCTCTCTTCTCTGGTGTTTGTATACTGGGACAGGGAAAGCCAATTATTGCAATTAATTGGCCTTATGGAGCTATACGCATAGCTTAACTGTGCATGTGAATGTACTACTGTAATGTGAGTGTTGACCAGACTACTATTATTTTTTGTTTCTAATAAAGAAGACCGTAAGATCTAACATTCCCCAAAATATGAACTACAAGTTCAAGAACTACAGAACCTATTAATATTGGAAGAGTAATCAGCCTTTTTCTGTGTCTTAGAAACTCGCATTACACTAAATGCAGTCTATTTGAATTATCCCACTTACCCTTGCAGTTTTTACGGATTAAACTGAAAGTGAATGAGCAGATCATGTCACACTTCCAGTGTCGAACATGTTCATTACAGTCATCAGAGGAATGTGGCTCTCCCACATTGCGCTTATCTTATTGTTCTTGATGAAACCGTTTGCCCTCCTCATTTCATTCTGTTTCAAACAGTTAGTGATGGGTCAATAACTGTGAGGAGGGGACCATTGTGTCCGGTGTAAGACAAGCAGGACTAATCATTGTACAAGGCAAGTCAGAACCTGCCTGGACAGAGGAGCGGCTGCTGGCTGTTACCAAACAGTCGAGGTGGTGTGATGGGCAGGCATGACTCGGCATAGGTAAAACACACGGACATGCACACACAGTGAAGGTGAAATCACAATTCAGATTTTGCTGCTGTATTAAAATGCATAAAAAAAGGTGAGTATGGGGCAAAGGACACAATCTGGGTATATGAAATGTTCTGGTTTCTGTTTGCGGTCCAGGCCTTTCAGTGGGATTTCATGGCAGGCATAAAAAAAGTCAATGTGGAGAGGAAAAGAGGGGGAACACATCACTAACAATAAAATCACTTTACTTATTAGTGCTTTGTTTTACTTTGGTTTTATTGACCAGTCTGACACATTCACAGCACTTAGATTAAAGCAAACACTTGAAAGTCAGAAAATCATGTAAAATAGTAAACAAAGCAGCAGCATGTTGCAAATGACAAAATGAATACATCTGATGAGCATATACTGATGAATCAGCCAAATTTAGAAATGAGTTCACGTATGATTGATATGTGTGCATGTATTTCACTGAAATGATTCATTCTAATCACTCTATTTACAGTACATACTACATAATCCACAACATGAACACAGCACACAGCAACATTTAGCAAAGTAACAGTGGGAGTAAAAAAAAACTACCTTTAAGCAGGCAGAAACCAAGAGCAGACCCAGACTCACCATGAACAGCCATATGCCGAAACTGTGTTGGGGTTAAGAGGGGACAGACGGATAGAGACAAAGAATTCATATTTAACAAATGTATGCAAAGACAAAGCCTTTATTCTGCATTTTCTGTTTAAAGGTCAATGCAAATTCAAATGTCTGAACATCCCAATCTCCTTCCTTTTCATCTTCACCCATCATTCCTTACAAATCAGAGGCTCCGCTGTCCGCAGATACAATTTGACAAGCAAATCAATGTCTCATGAATAATTTTGGATGGCACGGTGCACCCTAAGATGAGACTAGACTATAAACACCGTCATCAACTTTATCGCTATGATCTTCAAAACTCCATGAAGTGCAATTTTCTCCTTGACTTTCCATCTCTGGAACTGTAAAATACTGAAGTCTTAAGTATTGATTGGTCTCGTTTTTTGCCGTTTAAAAAAAGGCATTTCACTAGGAGTTTTAAATGGTTCTTAAAGTTTCATAGGCAATCAGATATTCATCCTCTGATATCTGGGATGAATCTATCTGTGTGTGAAAAGCAAAGTCACAAAGAAGAAGCTCATATAAGAGGAAATTCTTATTTCTGGGTGAGACCAGTGGAAAATTCCACAAGCCTCACCTCTAATAGATCACTACCTTTGTCAATACATATAACAAAGGCTTAAGATTAAGTCTATTGCTGCCATCTCACAGATTATCAAGTGACATTTTCACTTCATTTATTGATCTGTTTGTGTTTTATTATGTTTCTTTTTAACATGTCTGCCTGTGTGAGCTCGAGAGAACACACACACTGCTACACACACCTGTCCTAGTCGGCTTTTTTTTATCTTAAACCCTCCAAGCTGTTTACCGTGGGTCACCTGCGTCAATAACGGTTGGATGTAGCTCTTCCTCAAGATAAGCACCTCACTCTCTCTCCTCTCTCTCTCCTTCTCTTACTGTGCAACAGAGAGATTAAAGCACAGGTTTTGTAACATCATATATATCATATATCACAGCCTTTGTGTGACAGTTGGCTGTTTTATTTGTTCTCTTAACAATCACGGGTGAATTTCCTACTTCGCTTCTTGGCTCTGTCGTTGTCATCTTTCATTTCTGACAGGCTTTGTGGCGTAGCCTGGGCAAGTTTGGGCTTGCACAGCCAGCCCTCCCAAGGTCTGAGGCATGCACACACATACAAATACACACACACACAAATTCATACACACAAACAGAACCTCTCCTCCAATCAAATCCAGACCTTGTGAATGCCCCACAATAAATTGCTGATTTTGGAGAGAATGCAGCTCTTCAGATGAGGCCAATCATGTGTGGTATCTGCTGAAGTGCCCGCTAACCCATCTGACCTCCAGCCATGGTCAAGGACGGGGGGCATCACAATGTGTCTGTTTTTTTCTAAATTGGCAATCATAATTATCTTAAGAATCTGAGGGGTTGGCTCAGGTGGTAGTCATCAGAACAGTTAAGAAGCAATGTGCTACTTAAATTGGGCAAAACATTTGGTTTATTTTTGTCAGGAAAAGTTCACTGTACTGATTACCAAAAATATAAACGGTACATGATTGCCTTTTTGTACAAATACAGATCTAAGTTTAACCCATTTAAATTGATGCTTACATTCTCCATATTCTAACCATCTCAAAGATACTGTTTACACTGTTGGCCATTAAAGATGGTTGTACAACAACGTTTTAAACACAGGTAACTTTTATTGCTGTTAAAGGTCCCATATTATGCTTTTTCTGGTTTTATATGCTCTTTAGTGTGTTTTCCAAGTGTCCTGTGCATGTTTAGGCACATCTATGTGCAAAAATTCAAAGTCCGCGGAAACACAGCTTCTCCTACGTCCTCCTGTTAGCTGTAGCATTAGCTGCATGTAACGCTCGGTTCTAGCCCCCCTCGATAAAAAATTGTCAGTCCGACGTCATTGTTACTGTGAGATCACTGATCTAAGCCCATTGGCTCGTTGTGGCAAGCCCTGCAGCTCATGTTGCACGCCCATTAACTTCTGTAGCACGCCCACAATATGCTGTAGCCTGCGGTAGCACAGTAGTGCTAAGGTGCTAATGTTTATGCTCCCGGCCCTCGGAGCCAGAGTGGCTGCATTCCCAATATGGTAAAAGAGGCGGGACATTTCCGAAAACCGTGCTGAGCAACTGACCAATTACAGCAGAGCCGACAGGCCGACCAATCAGATCAGACTTGGCACACGTGGGGACTCTGAACGTGGGCACTTCAGAGCCTTAGAGAGAGAGTCAGAAGCGAGCCGGTGCATGGAGCGGCAGTTCATGAAAACAGACACTTTTTTAGAACTTTAGCTATTGTGAACATACTTTAGTAGGTATATAGATTAAATATATGAACCCCAAAAAGGGCATAATATGGGCTTGAAAAAGTCAAACTTGGCTTGTCAGTTGCAACTCCACAGTCGCAGCAAGTTAGCCTGCTGAATTCAACCTCTGCTTTCTGATGGGGTGTTGGTAGCTTAGTGGTTGATTTGCACGCTCCATGTATGGAGGCTATATGGTCCTCCAAACCATAGACTTTAAAAGGCGGCCCAGGTTCGAATCTGGCCTGTGGCTCCTCTCGTGTCATTCCCCTCTCTATATTATAAATATTATCATTATACTTAAGTTACTGAAACCTCAATTAAATCTTGTGAAGAATTGTTTTTTATTGCAACATCGAAACAGGGGAGAAGTGGGATTTTGTGGGAGAGGGGTGTAATGAGAATGGGAGAGGGGAGGTCACATCCTGCCAGTGCATTTCACCCTCTTCTTATGACAGCTGCTCTTTTCCTTTAAATTGTGTTTTTCGTTTTACATATACATCTGTTTAAGTACATTCATTTGAGTTACTAAGGTATTATGTCAAATAATCACAGATTTAAGTCACAGATCATTTGATATCAGATCAGGATCAGTTCACATACAGCTGGCTGACGTTACAGTCGTTAAGTTATTGAATGTTGATAAAAGCATTTCTGACTCCATCCACTGTCCTATCTCTAAAATAGAAAAAAAAAAAAAAAGTTTAAAAAATCTCTGCTTTCAGATTGGAGTAACAGGACAGAGGGCTGGACAGAGAACACAAATGTTGTACTGAAGTAGAAGTAGAAGTACTCTGATGAGATTTACTTCAGTACAAGTAAAACGACCAATCTATTAATCCACTCAAGTAAAAAGGAAAAGTAATGTGTTGAAAATGTACCTAAAAAACTGAATGCTGAGTACTGTCATTAATGTTATACCTGAGGGGATAGGGGGTGGATCACTCCTTCCAGTGCAGTGCAAAATCAGCAAGACCATATTATGAATCTCCAAACAGGTTGTTCAATTAATGAAACATTTTTATAATAAAGTGCAATGCACAAGCACATTTGGGGTGTTACATGGAAATATTACTCTCACTTTGATCTAATTAGCACTCAAACAGAAACATGAATGAAGTAGATAGATAGATAGATAGATAGATAGATAGATAGATAGATACTTTATTGACCCCGAGGGAAATTCAAAGCATCCAGTAGCAGGTTACAAAGACGTATATGACATGAAACCAATCACAAAACAGACGCCCCCCTCCCATACATATATATTAACCCGAAAAAAAGATTAAAGAATACCCCTAGATGAATCAATTTTTTTTAGCAATGTTTAAAAAGAATAAAATGATCAATAAACAGACATTAATTAACAGTCAGTGCAAACATTAAAGATGCAAGTTAAATAATTGAGGATATCATTGAAGTGTCCAAAGTATTCCATAAGCAAACCATTTACACAGATCTACCGAAATATGATTTTATCCAAACAGGGTGAGTTATTGCTGCTCAGTAAAAATATCTTTTCAGTCACCCTCGACATAATGGTACAGTAAGTAGTAGTGCTCTCACACTTGCAAAAAAACTCCTGAAAAACTCAGCAAAACCTTGCACTTAGACTTTACTTGGAGTTTCTACTGCCTGTCCCCTGGTATTTTATCCCCAGAAAGTCTGAGTGAGCTGATGTGAGTTTGCAGCATGAATACATCAGGAGAACATATAACAAAACTATATAAAGAATTAAATTTTCAGCCATATTTTTAACCAAAAGCTGCCAAAAGAGAGAAAGCACTTTCTAGTGAAAGTAAGAATTTGGGTGCCTTGGAATTTGTTGGTATTTAAAACAGGTATCAGTATTGTTTGATTTTCATCCAATGGTATGAAGATAAAAAATGTGGGACAATCCTAGTTGGTACAAGCAACAGTTTAACTAAAATATTTTATTTTTCTGTAATAGTCCTTTGACCAAACCAAATGACAAAGTAAAGCACCAAGAATATCTGCAGATGAATTATTTCTAAGAAGAAGAAAACTGTAACATAACTCAGCTTTAGGTGTCCACCAGAGGAATAGCACTGGGTTGGATGAAAACGCTAAACCCACAGACAGGCTGTGCTCATACATATCAATCAGCCTCAAATTACCATGTCTGGTCTTGAAACAGTCTGGTCATCATTCATTTCCTTTATTCTTCCCCTTAAGTTAAACGCTGAACAATTTGTCCTTAACAGTTTTCCTGTCCATTCAAGCTGCAGGTCTGTCCTGCAGGTACATAAAACCAAACCCCTCCTCTTTCCCCCCTGACAAAACCAAGTACATAAACCCTACAGCTCCACCATCCTGCCTCTGTCCCTCATAGTATAGCCCACAGACACAAAAAAAGTGTGGTGTTAGCTGTTTACAGGGGGGTCGAGCCTCTCTCCTGCCAGGCTCTTTATGGTCCGGGGTGGGTTGCAGCAGAGAATAGGCCCCTGCCAGCAGTCAGCGGTGGTCAGGGCTATACATGGGAGAGGGTCTCAGCAGGCAGCTATTGTCATGGTAAACTGTAGAATGAATGGAAGAGGACGGGCAGGACACACACATAAAACAGAGGAAAACACGAGGAGGGGAGGGAGAGAGAAGAGACAAACACTCGACCACCTCAGAGATGGCACAAATATGGAGGAGGCCGTGTGCATCTACATTTATTAGATGCTTCAGTTCAGGCATAAATTACACTCCAACGTCAGCAAACCTCCATAAAGCATCGGCGCAACCTTTCACTATTCTGGCATCAATAAAATATATTTTTATTAGAACAGAGAAATATGTGTGGGGATATCATGAGAAACTACCAAACCAAACTGGCCAAATTAAAGCCACGATGATGACACTGATAACAGTGTTACGTCGCAATCTCTTCAAAACAATATTTGAAGGGATGTACACTCTGCTTCATGCTCGGCCACTCTCTCCTTTTCTCTTCTTAGATTCACCCGTCACCATCCTCTTCCTCTTAGCCTCAGCCTTAACACCAAACCATACAGATACCCCAGATAAATGGCAGCTTTTTTATAACTGAAGGCTTGTGTGTGAACTAGTGCCATGAAGCTGTACACACTTGCTGGATGAGCTCGGCCCGCTTCCAAGGTTACACACTGCAGTGAACGGGCAATCGGGGCCACACTGTGGACATGGGAGAGATGCCAGTCTCCCTGTTGAAACGTATTACGCTAAATCATCCGTTGAAACTTCTATTGTAAGGTGGAAAAGTTACATATTGTTGTTTCAACCCCAACTCCTGTTAACAGACTGAAAAAATGAGTATACCAGGTGGTGTGTCATTAGAATCAGATTGCAGAGGGGGCTTAAACGCACAGTGTGTACATTCCACCACCAGGGGGCTCTCAATCAAACCAACAACAAAAGATGATTTTGAGGCTGGTGGGGATTAATGGGAGTGATTCTCTCTGCTACTGCACTACCACCCACGATGAAAACCATACAGTAGTCAAGACGTACGGGCAAAACACTCCTGAGAATGAGAATATGTTTACATGACGTTTTTATCACAGCAGCTCATACAGCAATTGTACAGCAGCTTTCAGTAGCCGCTATCGCTTCCTCAACATCCAGTGTTTCCATGGTGGCTCTGTCATGGCGGGCGCCATGAAAGAAACGGGCCGTTAAAAATACAAAACTAAGAATTTCTCTGGTTTTTGATTTAAAAAATTGTATAAAACATAGGTTTAGTCCATTTTTGATTGATATAGGTATTTTAGTGTAAAATTCTACGTATCGTGTCTTTGTATCTTTTAGGGGTGTATGTTTTTTTTAAATCCGCTTGTGACCCTTTTAAACTGGAGAAATAATGGGAGTGTTTGTTAGCTTGTCTGGTGGGGGCACAAAGGGTTAAAAAGGCTCCGGCTGCCTGATAATCTTCCACCGTTGAAAGCCCTTCAGAAAGACGTGACGTGTGTGAGGTAATCAGTAAAAGATTCAAGTGTGCCAAAGCTTGCACACACACACACACACACACACACACACACACACACACACACACACACACACACACACACACACACACACACACACAACAGTACACACAAGCACATACAATCCACCAAATGGACAAAAAAGGAGGGAAAAGACTGAGCAGAGGAGGGAAGAAAAAGAATAAACACTTGGTGTGTCACTCTTTTCCTTGTGTCCTTTTCTTCTCTCTCTCACTTCCTGCTGTGTCAATACAATGTGATAGAGATTTTCACGAGACTTCCCTCTCAATAAAGCAAACACACATGACCAATATGACCTTTTTGCTGTCTTGTCTGTCTTGTTCTCTTCTTCTCTTCTTGTATTGTTTATGTAGTTTTTTGTGGGCAGTTAGACCACCTTGTGAGATTGATGTCTTTCGGTTTCTTTGACCACACTCAGACTGAAAACCTTCAGATACCCACAATGCCGGCATTTTTTCAGCCTCCTTAACAGGTGGAATTTTCCGAAAAATGCTCCTCTCATACTGTGCTGCAGACAATCTATAAAAACACTTTTCTATATGGAAACTAACAAATACTTTCCTGTGGCAGCAACTTTCTGTAACCCCATGAAAACACGTTTTCACTGTGATTTGTCTTCAAAAGGAAGCCTGTCAATATCCCTGAATTTCTGCTTTTGGAGAAATATGACGACTCATTCTTGCTTAACACTGTCATTGCCATCATTTTCACCTCTCTGAATTGGACATGCCAACAATCTTCATTTGCCCTCCGTGTCACAGCGTCAAGCATTCACAATTTGGCATTTAGATGTTTAATCGACTGTCACTGATAATGGGATTGTGTTCATCCAACCAGGATTCTACGAGAGGGTTGGCACAACGCCTATGAAACTGTAAGAGAGAGGGAGGGAGCGAAGGGCAGGGATACAGACACTGACCCTTTTTAATCCTAAAGAAAAGAAGCAGATTAGACTTTAGAGTAAAAAAATATTCATTCCATATGCACTTTAAAAGACATTGCAGTTGCTGTTAAACCTTATACCCACTGTTTTGCTTTAAAGTGTTATAATGTCTTCCCAACGTAACAAGACAAAAATGAAGAATTCAAATGGAAGGAGATACGAGGCCTCAGCAGTCTGAGTTGGTGATGTACAGATGTGTCCTTTTACTTCTTTTACATCATGCATTATCTTCAAAAAAATAAATAATTTAGACAATCCAATGGTTAGAAAATTATACAATAAATAATGCAATAGGTGTTCTGAGCCAAGGGGAGGGTCCAGAGATTGTGATTTGGAGGGCTTCGTTTTATATTAAAGCTCCTGTGAGGACTTTTAGGGCTGCGTCTATTTTGGTGACCCGTGTGGAAATAGCAGTACCTCTTATGTCTTTGCTAATTTTCTCAGGAACATGAAAATCTTAGCCGAGGAATATCTAAAAAATGGCTGCGTTACTTTAACTGACACCCCGCTGCAGCTGTTTCAGTTATTAAAATACACTAACTATTGACACAATAATACATCTATATGCTGATGATCTTGTGTACTTTCGTAGGTCATATGGTCAGTATTTGTTTCAGTCTGTTTCATCACCAGCTAAATACTCATCATGTGAGCCTTAAATAAATCAATTATGGTATCTCCCCATTCAAGCTAGAGTAGCCTACACTACGCCACTCTATGCTAGCGAAGAAGTGTCTTGGTGAAAGCTAAAGATTAACAAAAATGCAAATAATTTAAGTTAGAGGTTAGGTCTTTGAATTGTTGCATTATCAACACACCCAAACCTTACGCGTTTAGTTAAAGTGTAACTAGCTAGCTGCAGCTAACAATTGTGCTGTCACTAGTGGTGCTCCTATCTCATTCACGTTTATAAAATGACTATCCAATGAGTTTAATGTGGAGGACTGGTGGCTCATCTGCAAAATGAAAACCTTTCCTCACTTCTTTTGGGCAAGTTCTCTGAGCCATTTATGACATAAAACATGATGGTTTAGCTTGGCCAACGCCATTCTGTTGTACACCTCTTTCATAATGCACTATTAGTCACTTTGTTTTTATTTAAAAGGGTACCACAATTTCTCTAAACATTTGGACAGCACTGGAAATGGTGATTTCAAAACATAATGCACAATAAAGTGAGTATAGCAAGTGACTTCAGGCCATTTAGATGTTTCTTCTAGCTAGCTGTAGCTAGCAAGCATCAGTACTCAGTGTTGGTTCGTCAATGAGACAATGAATGTTATAAATGACAAATCTACCCCACAACATTCACTCTTCACCTTTTGATTGCAAGGACTTAACAAAGGTCTAACTTATAGCGGCAGGCTTTGTCTTCAGTCTGAACACACTTTTATTATTACCACCTGTTCACACTGAAGTGTAAAACTTCTCTTTTGTTTGAGCCTTTTTCAGAGATTCTGTATTACCTGTCTTGCACACTAACGTCCCTGATACAAAAGATTGTGCTTTCTACACATGTACATCACACACACACATACACACTGCCCAATGCCCACTGCAGTTTGCGGGTAGTTGGCTTCTTCCCCTCCGCCTCCCAGAGGAACATAGATGTTAACAAGCATTGTTGGGGGGCCGAGTTGAGGGTGGTTTTTAATAGCTCATGATTACTCTGGAGAGGGGAGCCCATAATTACAACCACAAATGATTTCACGCCCCTCACCCCCATGACGTGCTTTGAACCTAATCACAGGGAAGCACAGAAGGGTTGTAGCGGAGGAATTGGAGCTTCAACAAAAGAGGTTTCCCCTTTGCTCGCTGACAGGAAATCGAGAAAATGAAAAGTGCTGTGTTACACTGAGAGAATGTAATTTAATGCTGAATAGAAAGACTTTATCCATGTCTACTGAAACACCTTGAACATGTACAGTATGCTGATTTTTTTGAGTTGAGAAAAATGAAACACTAAAAATGGTTTTCTTGATTTTTAAGATGCTGATATTTAATGAAATTATTTTTGTGGTTTAACACTTATAGCCTTTTAGACTTTCTCATTTTTAAAATCCCCTTATAACATCCAAGAGAATGCTATTTAATTTAAGGGTTTGACGCGTTTTCTGTAAAAACTTGTTTAGTGCTGAGTCAAAATGCTAAGTGCGGACTTCTAGTAAATTTTGATCCAATGGTGCTTTAGTCAATTACCTCAACCCAACATCTATGTCAACCTTCATACAATTACAGAGCAACAATATCCCCGGAGGTGGAATCATGACACCACACAATGACTACGTTTACATGCACACCATATTCCTATTAAGGTCCATATTCTGGTTAAGGCAATATTCCGAAAAAGGTGTTTACATGCTCCGTGGAGTGCTGAGCTACTGGAATATTCCCGTTTACATGTTAATCAGCATATTCTGAATAAACCGTAGTAATAGTAGTAGCGT
This sequence comes from Labrus bergylta, assembly GCF_963930695.1. Classification (NCBI taxonomy): domain Eukaryota; kingdom Metazoa; phylum Chordata; class Actinopteri; order Labriformes; family Labridae; genus Labrus; species Labrus bergylta. The sequence goes on along the minus strand of NC_089215.1, from coordinate 20,228,114 downwards.
CATGACAAGACGTCATCTAGGGACGTTCTTTTGGCACGCACTGTATTGGCATTTCCACCAAATAGTCCAAGATGCTTGCTTTTGCGATTCACCTCCTCAACCGTGGCCGACGAGAACGGGAGGAAATGGTAAACTGAGCTCTACTCGTTACGCCATCGATACCAACCAGAGCCCCATGGAGACTATCGATGAAAGTTCAGCCAGGACTGGTGGGAGCGAGTAGTAGTAAATTTGTCTCCTCCTCGGCCCAAAAGTGTAACGTCTTTTGCATGTTTCTCACCATGTTGAAACAGATCCTTGAAGTAGCACATTCAGGAGCATATTCCGACTAACGCGTTTACATGACCCAATATTCGGGTTGATACAGGCCAGGCCAGGGGTCTTATTCGGGTTTTTAATAATCGGAAAATGAGCTTAATCGGGTTATGACAATTGGAATAAGGTGTTTACATGACTCATACGCAATCAGAATATTCTCATTATTCCGATTAATACAGGAATATGGTGTGCATGTAAACGTAGTCAATGTTACTGCTAGCATGATGCATCAAGGAGAGATGAGCAGGTCTTAAAGGCATTTGTGAAAGTAAACGACTGAATTTATCAGCCCTTACTAACCCCAATATTTTCCTACAAGCCTGTTTTTTTGTTTGTTTGTTTTTTTCAGAATGTTTTTCTCTGCTTTTAAATCAATACTGTGGATATATCCTATAATACCAAGCCTTGATGTAAAAGCAAAACACCATCATAGTGCACTCTTAGATATCTTGTAAACATTACAACCTGATGCGTCGTTTTTTTTTTTGTCATGTTCTGCCTCCTTAGACACATCCCCTCCCATCCGCCAGAGAAAACAGAGTTACAAGAGTGAAAAACAACTTTGGAAAATATCAGTGGCAGGCTGGTCTGAAGTTTTTGAGACATTTTCAGGAGTGCATATGACAATACCTTTGCCTTTATCCTTGTTGTCCAGCAGAACAATATTGAGAAGAGAATGGTACAAAAAGGGTTAGCATGCATAGGATGCTAACCTTTAAGCTACCTCTTATGTCCTTTGCCTTGAATAGTCTGGCAGTATATAATGTCATTAGAGAGGGGAATATAAATTAAATAATAAAACATTTCATTGGTTGCCAAATGAGTAACTATAATGCAAGATGAATCATCAAAGGAAACGTTTCAGGAAAAGACAAATGGTTTTATATCTTAGAAAATAAGAACACCAACAAAATTAATTATTTTTCCACTGTTGAGGCAGATATATATGCGAAAATGCAAAAACATCTATTTTCATTGTTTGGAAAATATAAGTAATAAAGTGTGTCAAAATGAAATGAAGAGTAAAGCAGTGATAGACGACGTTACCGAGAACACAGACGTTCAGAAGCAGTTTCATTCAACCCTTGATGAGGTGCCAGAATAAATACGTCCCATTTTCCATTCAAAATACTCCGTCACATGTGTTTGTCTGCCTTTCTTTTGGTTCTTCCCAACAGTTTGTCACGTAAAGCCTACTACTGACATCATCTTTTCATCTCTTCCCGAAAAGCTCGAGAAGGTTTATTTGTCATTGCTTCACTTGTGTTTGCTTCTTTTATCCATTAAAAGCAGGGACTTCCAAACAAACCACCCTAAGACGAGCACAACTAAGACAACACCAATGTTTGGTGCTTTGCAGAAAGCTGCAAGACATTGCCCTTTTGTAGCCATTTAAAGTCATTTAAAAAAAGATCAGAATTTTGACCTCAGTATCCTCAAACAGGCTACAGTTTTCTACTCACACACAGGCACACCTTCACATGCTTTAATGCTATACTTAACAATCAAACTGAGTTAGCATTCTGCCCACACATCTTTTGCCCGCATGCCAGCCAGCGAGCCAGCCAGACACACAAACACATAATAGCCAGACAACATGTGGTCATTGGAGGTGCAGACAAATGGAGGAATGCTGAGAGAGGACGGTGCAAACCGTACGTCTGCCCACATCAGCCAGCCTTCAATAGAGATTGGCCAGGGATGCATAAACTGGCCCTGCAGGAGTAAAAACAGTTAAATGAGGACTTCTCTTCTTCTGCTCTTTCATTGTCTGACTCTTAAGTTTCAAAGAGAAAATGCTGGAACGTGAACAAGGGTTGGACACATCGCCAAAGCTTTGACATTTACTTGCATCACATTTACATTTTACGGGTATTTAGCGTGCAATGGTTAAACTGGGCCAGGTTTCTTGAGGAAAAAAAACCATGAGTAGCATGAACAAAACATAGGAGTTCAAACGTTTACGTCTTACGTACACCACGTACATAGCATGACACAATTCCCCTCTCCAATTGTCTATCCAAAAGATTCAGCTGTGTCAAACAATCACTGCAGTACATTTAACTTACTTCAGAGTTTTCCATTAATTTAAGATATCTAAATTAGCCTAATCCTGGATGTTTGGGCTATTTCTAAGACTGGGTCATCACTCATTATTCACTATTTCAATAAGGAGAGACTTCATTAAGAATTAAAAATTATTTAATTAACAATTTAGGAAATGAATGTGCAAAGTCTTTGGGGATTAGACTCCATCAAGATGACTGCTTGTACTCTGAGGGACACTGAGTGCTGACAGCAGAATATGATACCCCTCTGGTGGAGTCTAGACACTTGTGGTGGTGAAGAAGGATGCAGGATGTGATGAGGAGTGGGTTTCTGAACCTGAATCTGAACTCTGCTGAAATTCAAAACATTGATAAGATCTTTCTCCCTCCAACCCCTCCTACTTAGAGTCGACGCACCCACAGGTTGCCATGTCGCAGACGCAGAAGCTTCAGTGTTTAAAGGCTTAATATGCGATTTTTTTGAGCACCAGCATGAAACCAAAACAACTCGCGTTGCATTGTTGTGTTAGCATGCTAATGCTAGTGATCTTAATTATGCTCGTATCTTCACACTGCATGTAAATTTACCTGAAATGAGCGTGATCTAGAAACACAGTTAAGCAGTGAGTACAGTATGTTATTCTTCTTTTCTCTAGTCCCTCAATTAAACAACTTTTATATGTGAGGGGAGGAGTCAGCCGGACGTCCTGGCGATGTAAACAAAGTGTAGCTACGGCTGGGAAAACTCAGAAAGCATCACAGACAGTGGGACTCGGGTGTTATTGTAGACAGTCATAACTCACAGAGTTATTTTCAGAGGATATACTAGATTTCTGCTACATGTAAGTGTGAAAAATCTCTTCCTTTAACCAGCTCTGCATTGGTCATTAAAACCTTTCTGCGTTCTAACCTTTCTCTTTTTTCAGAAGCATCTCCAACTTTATCCTAGTTTTACCATGTTTCTGGTTGTGGAACTTATTCGAAAAACTAAAGTAAAGAGTAAAATCTATCTAACTATCTGTTTTTACTAAGATCCTCCCACAAGATTTCATGTTCTCTCACTCACAACTGAGCGGTAACCTCCGGTCTTGATAAATGAAGCCAATGTGGAAGTGCAAAATCCCGCAGTTCGTCTAGTGTCCCCTTGAAGCTGGCTCCAGGAAACCCCAGACGTCACATACACAACACAACCGAAATAGCAGAGTTTTTTTTTTAATATAAATTAACATGTTTACATACTGGTACAATAAAAAAAATAGGTCTGATTAGTTATCGTCATCATGGCCACACACTGTATGGGGGATGAATTTTTTTTTAATCCGTTTTGTTTTTATGAACGATACTTGTTATCCGTAGTTAGGCGCGTTGCTGACATGATTGACAGGTGGACGCCATGTAACGGTTCCTCAAGAGGCTTTAAACCCGCCTCAGCTCTAAGCCTGTCGTTAGGTTGACTGAAAGTTAGGCTGAGACAGGATTTCCAACATGGCGGCTCCTGCTGATGAGCCTCCGGAGCCCCCCTGCCGTAACATATGGATGACGTCACTCAGGCTTCGTCCATTAATATTTACAGACAGTCCATGCTCACTACCTGTGTTGCGTAAGTGTGGCCTTAACATGCTGGTGACATAATATCTTCATTACTAACGTCTTCAAATTAATAGTTGCTGTGAACTCATTTCCATTCAAACCAGCTCATACTGTAGATGTCACAATCCATTATCTTTGATACAATGTTGAAATTAACAGAAAATTTTAACATAATCATTCATTGAACACATCATTCTAATAATTCAAAGCCACATCTGGTTTGTCAAGCGCTGTGTTGTATTTTATAGCAATATCCTTTGTTTTCTAAAATACAATAGAGGAAACATCTCACTTTGACTTCATTAGTATTTCCCTTAATGATGCTGTGCACCCTCAGTGTTTAAGGCGCCCCAGCTGTCCCCTTCAGTAGAAGAGTAAACAAGCTGAGAGCTCTCAGGAGCTGCTCCCCTAGACCACCACGGCCCAATACTCTCCATGCCACTAATTGACCATCGGCTAAAGGACAAACCTCGACCATTCTGCTGCCCTCCATTCCCCCTCCCTCTCATCCCTTGTGTGTGTCCCCTCTACCTTTTCTTTGTCTCTCAAAAATCAGTTTTTTATTTGCTGCCTCTGTCTGGATCTAACTTAATTTTCTTGCTTTCTCTTCCTCTTTCTCTTTCCTGCATTCAAAACTCGCCTCCGCCTGATGCAGTACCGTCAGCGGTCTGCGTCAAAGCCTGACAGGTGTTTTGATGGAGAACACAGTTTGCCAAGTACAGCGCCTGGTGAATTAGTCATTTCTAACTGCTATTACGGCAAAAATACAAAAGAATACAAGAATTACCATGTTTGATTCTGAAAATCTCCAGGGGGAGGAACCGCAGATACCTCCAGGCTTAATTTATTTCAACATCTTTACTTTAACCATGAAAATGAAGTCATAAGCTTTTATGTTGTAATGATATCCATTATGAACATATATTGATTTATAGAATAAATAATAATTGTGAAATTTGTCCTTTCTTTAATTACACAATTATTACAATTCCTAATGTTGCTCGTGAAAGTGTTTAGTTTGTATGCAGGGTACACACACACACAAACACACACTTATAAGATATGAAAGCTACCATCTCAGCCTCTGTTCGAGCCAGTTTCTTTCACCACATAGTCCCCTATCTTTTAACGACATCCCCTTTGGTCTTCCATAACTTTCTGCAGCTTCTTTCTGGCTTCAACTCAACCCAACGCTGTTCTCCCCGGTTGGCTTAGCCCATCCTGTCTCGCCCCATAGCAACTCTGTTACTACTTCCAATGAAGGTACAGAGAGGGGGGGATCACTTTGATCTCTTGTCCCCCCCTTTAAACCTCTGTTACATTCAGGGACGTAAATGTCATGCCTTGAATGAGGAGTTTAAATAGGAATGATGAAAATACATACATGTTGGATCAGACGGTATTCCGGTTTCAATTCAGTAATCGAGCTAGATATGAGAAAACTCTTGGAAAGAGCAATTCAAGTCAAATGTGGTGCAGTTCCATGAACTGGTTGGGAAAAAATAAATATTGCAAAGTACAGGCCAAGCCTCACACATGCTTAAATCCATCAGTTGAAATAGTAAAATCACCTTGAACATCAAACCCATTTAATAGAGACAGAATTATGGTCGGGGTAGACAGAGAAAGGTAAAATGGTACTTCTCTAGTCTTATGACCACCGAAAGCACTTAACTACATGCCACATCTACCCATTACACACACTCACTTCTACACACTGATGACAGAGGATGCTATGCAAAGTTTCCATCAGTTTTAACTCATACTCATTCACACACCGCTGGCTTTGTCCTTTTGGAGCAATTCAGGATTCAGTGTCTTGCCCAAGGACACTTCAACTTATGCCTGTCTTCCAGATGAGAGACGACAGACACTTCCACTTAGCCATGGCCACATAGGTTAGGCTATCTGATCAGCCTTATCACGTTATCTAACTTTTTTACATCACGTTTGTTCATACCTGGTTTAGTGCATCAACTCCTTCTTTGAGCTTAATAAAGTAAAGGAAAACCAGGAAGTCTTCATAGTAGTTTAGCTTACTTAAGCTAGCATTAGCGTGTAGGATAATGAGTCACAACAGTTGAATAAAAGAAAAATCGTCACTTTTTGTTGCCCTAGAAGTCACAACTCAACACACAATGTTTAATCCAGTGTGGAAAAAATTAACTAGCAACGAGCAATATCTTTATTAAGCCTTTAAAAAATTAACAAAAAAAGTAATATATTTAAGTGTTTATGGTGAAACATTAGCATATCCAGCTAACTAGCTTGATCTTTTGTAGTAACAAAAATGTAGCACAACTATAATAATCACTAACTTATGCTGTATTGTGTGCTATATGTGCTCAACCTGTCTGTTTAATGTTAGCATCTTCAAGTTTTTTTAATATCAAGTCGTACTCTCTGCTCACTGATATGGCTCTGCAGACTCGCAGACTTTTTTTACCCCGTCTCTTTTGAACTCACCTACGTCAAAGGCGAAGGTCTGTGATAGTGACCGACAGAAAACAGAAACAACTTTTTGACTTGCACAAAGTGTCTTACCATGCATAGAGGGCTTTGTCTTTTTCTTGGCGTTGGACCTTGTTTGACGTCTGTGTCATGTTAAGGAGGCAGGTTCAGCACAATTGTCGCTCATTTTATTCACAACTGCTCAGCCCTAACTGCTGGCATTTCACTTTCAAATTCAAATTATTGGCAAGACCCCAGCTAAGAGACAGAAAGAGAAGAAAGAACCATACCAGTATGCTATTAACACCTAGAGTTATAGCCGAAGCCCTCCCCTAATTTACAAAGTAATGAAACTGCAAACGTGAAATTGGCCTGCCACAATAAAAGTGCATATAGATGTGCTGTCATTACACCTTTGAACTTACACATTGCATCCTTAACAGTGCAATACTAAAATGTCCACAGTTTAAATTCACATTACATTATGGCGCGGTGTTGTGAGTGGTACAGCTCGTGAGCACACAGCAGGAGCTTCACATAAACACCTGGCCAGCATTTGGTTTGCCTCAAACACGCTTTAGATAAAGTTAGCTTAAAAGCTAACTTAAAGGCTTAATATGTGATTGTTCACACTTAAATGTAATACAAATCAAGTGTATCCTCTGAAAATAACTCTGTGAGTCATGACTCTCTACATGGGTGTAACACCCGAGTCCCACTGTCTGTGAAAGTTGTTTAATTGAGGGACTAGAGAAAACAACACAATTCACAAAACCACACACCCATACTTCAAAATACCTCATATATATCCTGCAAAATGAAGCACTGCAACCAAAACTACATATAGCATTATCAAAATCAAACGTTTGCACTAAATGGCACACACTTCATTCATATTACCAGATTTGTGTCTAACCAACTACACACTGTTGGGCATAATGAAAAGCACTCTCATCTTTAGCATGCTTTGCCATAATACTAAAATAGTTTGAATTGTAGAAAACTCTTTAGATTGTTCACATGCACAGAAATATTTGTAGATACACACACATGCTGTTGAAACATTTTTTTTTTTTTTTTTTCACCAAACAAGTCAGTGCTACATATACCAGTACAGTAAAACGGCTCAAGTTGGGCTGCACTCTCTGTCCAGCCTCTCGCATTGTCAGCCCATGGTTGATGACATGATCAACTAAGGTTGCTCTGATTTCATTTGAAGTTGTTGACTTCTTTGGCCATGAACTCCTCTACCAGCTCTACCCCTACCTCTCACTCCTCCTCCCCCTCTCTCTGCAAAGTCTTCCAGTGTTGTTGTAAAAAAAGGTGTTCACTTGTGGTCTTTTCACAGTGCTTACTTCCTGATTGAAGTGATAACAATTAACCATTGAGGTGTTTGGCTAGGTGGCACATATATTGGCCAATTAGCTTATGTAGTGTCAATTTGAATGGCAGTGTTTTGAAATGGCAAACATGTGACTTTATGTCAGATTGTTGTGTCTTATGCAGAGAACCGTGTTCAGTGCATTTAAAAAGTTGCCATTTTGAATTGCAAAATGTGTGTAAAGCAGAAAATGTGTTTAGACTTTTGGAGACTTGAGAAGAGGTTTTGCTTTCTGTGTCTCAGTTTAAATAATTGTGCTATGCATGTCATTTTAGTGTGTTAGCAATTGGAAAAAACTGTAACTGCGTTTCTAGATCACGCTCATTTCAGGTAAATTTACATGCAGTGTGAAGATACGAGCATAATTAAGATCACTAGCATTAGCATGCTAACACAACAATGCAACGCGAGTTGTTTTGGTTTCATGCTGGTGCTCAAGGGCGACATCTGCTGGATCAAAAAGTTGCATATAACGCCTTTAAGTAACCTTATGTGCTCGTGAGGTGCGATAAGTTCGCTTTAAGTTAACGGGAAAGCTAATGGAAACCAAAGTACTGTTTCTTCATAAGGGACTTGACTCGGGATAAGCCTGCCATTACTTGGGACTTGACTCGGGACTTGAGATCAAAGACTTGAGACTTACTTGGGAAATGCGAAACAAAGACTTTGTCCCACCTCTGTGTCCAACCCAAGAGAGTTTTTGACAATTGTAGGACACACTGGAGTAGTTACATTTTGCAAAGCCACTAATTGGCCATGAAGGGAACACTGCACCACTGGGGACAACATGTTTACTCTCACCTTATTCTTTGTCTCACATTACTCTGGCATCAATGCTACAGACTGTCGACATTCTCTTAAATATACAAGTGAGGAATTTTTCAGGTATATTGGTATGGTGTTAATCTTAATTATTGAAATGTATGTAACAATATGTTGTCCATACTTTACACTGCCTTGTTTTTATAACCTTTTTGGCTGTGTTTTTCTATCCTTAGTGTCATCTCATATTAGCCTTAGAGGTATATATAGAGGTAGAGACTGTAAGACTGTCTTATTTCCTCAATCATACTGGCTACTTTTCCTTCCAGCAGTGATCTGTTCTCTCAATTACCTCTTCAACCTCTCTCATTTCCCTACCTGCTGTAATTTCTCTGACTCATTTACAACTCTCAGTCGAGTCTTTGCCCCACGGTGCTGCCTCCCATCTTCCTCCTTTCTGTAATGCCCTTGCTGATCTTCTTTCTCCATCCCTCCTTCCATCTCCATCTCTTTCTCTGCCTCCTTCTCTAACCCTTTCCCCTTCACCTTTTCCCAACAGAGTTCTTGGATCAGTTTGTTCTCCAGTGGCTAATTTGACTGTTCGGCTTGCCAACCTAGCAGCAGGAGCTCTGAGTGTGTATGTGTGTGTGTGTGTCTGAATGTGTGTGATTGTGTGTGTGCGGCGCCTCTCCCCTGCCAGCTGCTGTTATACAACACTAGTTTTTGCCTCCACACACAAACACCTCACTTGCCAGCAAACATGCACACACACACACACACACATACACACACATGAAATCACAGCCTTAATATGTGCCATCATGTGTTATATCAATGTTTCATTCATGCATTTGACTGTTTACATGGCTGTGTGCAGGCGTTCGCTCCATAAGCATTCATGTGAGCCTTTAGTGGTGCTCAGCCACCAAAGAAATTGTGACATGTAGAGTTCCAGTTCAATCATCCTGCTAAACCCCTCACTTCATGAACAAGAAATATTTTCTTACATTTTATTAACGACATAGTAACATGAGTTTTACACAATATAATAGCTTGTAAGGAAACGAAAGATGGAGTATGCTATTTTCCCAAAAGTATTCAATTCATTCAGGTGTTAATATTATTATTAAATTATATTTTGTACATTATTTTGTAAGCTGTTCAACATTATAGGTATAATTTAACTTATTGTTGAGCCATATTTTAATGCCAATAGCCTGCCATTATACTTTTATATCAACGTTTTAAATGTAACACGCCTCTGTATAACACTGTATACTAAAGTAGGTATCTGTATAATCGTTCTCACTCATTAAATCACTTTTATTTTCAGTAAAATAACAAACAACTTAATATTTTCTCACCGAAAATGACCTTTCCTAAACCATCACTAACCTCTGATTCTTACTGCCACTTATTTAGTAAGCCATGAGCGACAGGGAATAGTGAGTTGCTGAGGTTGTCAGTAGAGGATCATCCTTATTTTAATGTGTAAACATGTATTTTTCAAAAAGTTGTACATTCTTAATTAAGAGCCTGCCAACTATATTAGCCTTTCTTCAATCAGGTGGTGTAGCGCTCTAGCTTACTAGCTAACGTTCGTTATGTAGCATCATGCTTAATGTGTTATTGTGGTGAGCTCAGAGGTGTGTGAATCTGAGGACAGTAGGTGTGAGTGGGTTGACAATTTTAAGGCCGCTATCACAGGTAACAGGTTGTGACACACTAAATTCAAAAAGACAATTCCCTGTCAGGTTGTAGGAGGAAATATTTCCCTTCCTGTGCCTGTGCTGACCTGCTGGTTCAATTGTGACTTTTGGACCAAACCAACTGCACAGAGAGAGGGGTGGTATGCTGTATGGCAGTATAGCAAAGGATTATGTTTGACCTAAAATATGATTGATTATTACAACACGTTTCAAAATGATAGCAAAAATATGAGATTATGATGACTCCCACCAAAAATCTGGTGGGGCTCATGCCACTCTTATTATTTTAGGGGAGCTGCGATGAAATTTAGAGCTGCTGAAGCACCTTTAATAGGGGTGAGTGTGAGATGCAATGATACTTGAAACGATGATAGCTCGCGTCGTGTATGTTCTCTCAGTGATGGTGAAGATGACGATCTGAGGGTTAAACTGTATATACATTTTCTCCTCCAGTGGCTCTCGACATGACAGACAGGCGGGCAGGCGTGAAGGTAAAGCAGAGCAGCGATTGGTTCCAGTGAGCAGAGTCTAATCAACACATCAAGCATGAGCGCCTTGAGTGGCTCTAAAAAGACAGGACACAAATGAAATGCATATGTATTTACAGACACACATCTCATAAAAATGAATTGTTCAGTACTGAAGAACACAGACAAAAGCAATAACCAACAGATGCATACATGCTCATAGCTATTATGGTGTTCTAATGGGACTGCTTTAACCCAGAGCAGTAGAGCACATGATGTGCTAACAGTCTGATGTGCTAAGCACATATCCACCGAGTCACACACACACACACACTCTCACACACACACACACACACACACACACACACACACACACACACACACACACACACACACACACACACACACACATACACACACACACACACACACACACGGCTCATATGAGCCTGATACCTTACCTGTCAGAGGCAGGTGTGGCCTCCCAGGACCCAATCAGTTTTAATTAACCCCTTGTGGTGTTGGAGGGGGGAGGGGTATGGGAGAGAGACAGGAGAGCAAGAGAACAAGAGAGTACGAAATCCAAATGAGGAGAAATTGCTGCTTCTCATTGCAGGAGACATGGGTGAAAGCAGCATGAAATATTTTACAGGAAGATGTTAAGAGGATGAATTACAGAACATACATCTCATTTGGTCCGACAGCAAAGATTTGAAAACATTCAGACAGCAATGATGAACAAGCCAGAACATGCAGTTAGAAGACGTGCTTGATTTAATGATCAGCAATAGATGGGTTTCATTTCATCAAATCTGGATCCATTCTGATTCCACTGATTGATTCAAGATCCTTTCATAGCACATATGTCGTTCTGCTTTGAAGACAATGACACAGCTTTTGAAAAAAAAATATATTGCCATTGATGTTTTTCCTAAACATCTTTTTTGTATAGCACCAATTCAATCAATCAATCCATCTTTATTTTGTATTGCGCCAATTCATAACAAATGTTATCTCAAATAGGAACATTGACCCATCATGAGCACATGAAGTGATATGATATGAATGCACACAGATTAAGATACAGATATAGATCACATTATAATGGCCGCCTTTTTTTTTTTTTTTCATTTTTCATGCATCTTCTCTGACAACAACACATCGTTACAGGAAGCCTGACGTTGACACAATGAGCGCATCGTTTGTCCTTTTCACACACCTCAGAGACACGCACACTCACCAACACATTGACCACACATGCATTATTGAAAGCTTGATGGTTAGTCCAACTAAGGTCTGGTGGATTAGGTGTCGCTACGCAGTCATCCTTATGTAATCAGAGGTGATTTCCTGAGAAGGCCGGGATGAGGTCATTACCAGTAAACAGACTTTCAGGAGTCACTGGGTATACAAACTATAACTAACTAAACAAACATGTCCGCTCATATTTGTGTGTATGAACACTTGGTGTATGTTCATGCATTTTTTATTGGATGCTAATCTCATGCAGCTCTCAAAATTGCACTTTTCTGAAATCTGGTCACTGCACAGTTGGAGGTAGCAGAAGGGTTAAAAAGCTGGATCTGAAATGTACCTGCGTGCATGTATCCTGCGAGTGCATTTGTGCGTGATTTCTCAGAGAACCCCCGCATTCGTCTGTGAAAGTGTGTGTGTGTGTGTGTGTGTGTGTGCTGTGGACTGATCCCCCAGTGAGCCAAATGCTCCATCGCTTCACAAAGCAAATCGCAGCTAATCAAATAAGAGCCCTCAGCAGCCTGCAGACACAGGGAGAAGAATGGGAGAACAGTGTGTGTGTATGTGTGTGTGTGTGTCTGGACGAGGGGGTGGTGGAGGCAGTCTAGTGGCTTCAAGAGGTCTTGGATAGCAGGCACTGGTGGAAGGACAGACATACACACACAGCTGCACTTTTTACTGCTGGCTGAGACACAGAAGCATTACTGGATGCACATATACATCTGTAAACACACAAATACAACAACACAAATGAAGAAGTGAAGTGAGAGTCTGTCTTTTTCTTTGCTTTTCAGTAACTCTCCATGTTTTTTTAAGGCTTTCATAAGGGACCTTGTCCAACAAAAATGAAATGCTGATGGTAAAATAGTGAAGACTTTACTTTATTCGAAGGTTATAGCTGACTGCAGATAGCATTCAGTCCAACATAAAAAATACTTGCAATCTGTGGTTAAAAATGGGATGCTGTTCTCAGCCAGTTTGTGCCTGTCACTCTCGCGTATTTAACCTAAATTGTCGATAAATTGAAACAAGCATCCTGTCCCACTGACATTGTCCTACCTTCCCTTTTTGAACAACAAGACTATTGGACGTGACATCGAAATCATTTCAACAGGAGCCTTAATTCAGGTGTTGTACCAGGTTATTTTAAAGTGGTCCGTCCATTACTGAAAAAACCTAATCTGGATGCCTCAGTTATCTCTAAACTTCTTTTTAGCTCTAAAATTTTGGAGAAAACTGTTCTTTTAGTTGCAGTCCTTTTAAGATATCCATGGCATTCTTGAAGTGTTCCAGTCTGGTTTTAAAACTTTCCATAACACAGAATCTGCCCTTTTAATAGTTTTTAATAACCTTCTATTAACTGCTGACTCTGGTGATTCTGCCTTTCTTGCGCTTTAACATCTTACAGCTAATTTGACACTTGACCAAGCCACTCTAATATTTGGTCTGAAGCACTGCGTGGGCATCAAAGGTACAGCCCTAGAATGGTTCAGGTTATATCTGTCAAACAGAAGCTTTTCAGTCAGCCTAGGTGAGCCTCTGCCCCTCTACCATGTAGAGTCCCCCAGGGTTCAATCCCTGGGCCGATCCTCTTTCTCCTTGCCTTCGCCCCCTGGGGTTGATTTTTAGAAAACATGGCATCTCCAACCACTTTTACGACAATGATTCACAAATTTACCTTCCCATTAAAAAAAAAAAATATTCAAGCTCACTAAAACCACTACTGGACTGTTTAAAGGACGTCAAAGCTTCGGTGGCTTTGAACTTTTTCAAATTAAAAAAAAAGTAGGTGATGGTCTTTGGACAAGTGGTGCACCTATTACTAACCTGGGCATTAAATTAATTTAGATTTTGAAATGGCCTAACAGATCATATTTGGTTGTTAAATCTAGTTTTTACCAGCTCAGGCTTTTATCCAAGGTTAAGCCCTTTTGTATCTTTTAATGTTTTTGAATGTCTTATTCAAAAGCTGGTTCGGTTGTAACATAAGTCCCAGGTTTCCACTGAGAATTCATGAAATCTTCTTATCAAGCAAGGTTAGTTTACATAAATGGCAACACTTTTGAGTTAATTTAAGAAATTAGGCAGCTTACGTTATTCCCATAAAGGAACTTGGGAAACCTGGAATAGTTAGCTGAAAACAACCTTTTTGATCTTGTTAAAAAGTAATGGATAAATTCTCAAGTGGTTGTGAATGGTCATGCTAAAATCTATGGTTTGACAAGGCAGGCTTGTGATGTCAGTGAAGGTTTACTTGAGTTACTTCTGACAGTGATTTAGACAATGAGTTAATTTCAATGATGTACAAGTTTGAGTGTTGGAACGTGTCATTACAGACAGAATCCAATTTCATCTCAAATGTAGCTGCCTTGGGACAAAGGCTGCACTTTGTAACTTAAACCTGGAAGCCCTGGACTCGCTGTGACCGTGAGTTCTGGAGCTCACAGAGATCCAACCAGGAGATTCCTGGCTAAAAATCAGGCAGAGCAGTGGGCCAGATTCAGGAGGTTGGTCCAGACTTGTTTTCTGCTCTGCTCCTTGGCACAAATATTGACGCTGTGTGAGTGGCAGAGCTCCAGCTCTGTCCTGGCTGGTTTTCTACGCTCCACCATGCTCACCCTCCTGACACGCTGCCCTCTGGCTAGCCCTCTTTGTGTGGGCATGAGTGTGTGCAAGCGTTTGACGGTATGAGGGTTATGGAGTTGTATCTGTACGCCTGAGTAATCTGCGACTGGCTTGAGTCTGTGTGTGTGTGTGTGTGTGTGTGTGTGTGTGTGTGTGTGTGTGTCTGTGTTTGTGTGTAATTGTCTCAATGCTATGTGTGTATGTGTGGCAGCTCCTGTGCCCTCCTCCTGTCTACCACTGGGACAATCAGCCGCTCCCTGCGACCACAGAGACCAAAGGCACAGGGCAAGAATGTCTTTCACTGACCAAGTCCTGGATGCCAAGATGCACACATACTGGTTTACACACACACACACACACACACACACACACACACAATGCAAACCCAACACATATATATGTTGACACACACAACTGATCGTATCATTTCTTCTGAAATTCAACAATACATTTTTATTTAATATTTCATTTTTTATTCTATGAGAGTTTAAAGAGATAGTTACATATTTTTGAAGTTGGGTTGTCTGAGATTCTTGTCAGTGGCTAATCATATTAGCCGCAAGGAGATGCCGGTCAGCTTGCCCCTTGAAGGAGAGACCGGCCGCAGTACCTGCATGTAAGCTTGGCTGTACGGCTATGCAGACATGGCCATTTGCGCCACGTTATTTACCAGGCCAAGACACGTCAGGCTCATCAGTGCTTTACTTATCCCTGAGCAAGCCACTTTGTTTAAGCACTACTTTGGCACACCGCAAATGCACGCTGTTCAGCTGTTTCGATTGGTTGGCTTCGAAAGAGACAACAAGTAAAACCAAACTGAATGATTAGCAATTTATATAGCAAATATGACGTGCCATTTATTGTGGATACAAAAGGTCCATGCTTTCATGGACAGAGGAAAAACATAATGCAGATGAAAATTCAACAAGCCAAACAGCTGATCAGTGCATTGCAGGCAGAGGAACACGTAAGTGATGTGCTGAAGAAGCGCTCAAACAAAGTGGCTTGCTGCAAAAAAGTAATGATGATTACATGGAGCAAACAGCCTCATCTGCTTAGCGATGTAGCATCTTTTCCATGCAGGTACTCTGGTCTTTTTCCCTTTTAAGGGGCCACGCTGACCGGCATCTCTTGTGTCTAATAGACATAGACCAATATATTGACCAATGACAAACACCTCATACATTCCTGCTTCAAAAATCCCCTTAAACATTTCTATGAAGAGGAATAGATTTCAGTTCTGCCTATAGCCATGCAGTTTTTGACACCAAAACAGAGCAGGGATGCACAGGAGTGGCCAGCGTTAAATGATCCAGAGAACTGACTCACTGTATAATGGAACTGGAGAGAATGTGCAATTTTCAGTAGACATATAGCCTTTTTCACATATGCACTCCTGCTGCCCCTGAAATCTTTCTGAATTCACTTATTAACCTCACAGCAGGAAACTTTCACTGCCGGACAGGCAGTCGTCTCAGGCGGCAAGACAAAGGACGACACAAAAGTGGAGAACAGAGCAACAGCCAGAGAGAGTCAGAGTTTGACACTACGATGACAGTTTTGCCTTTATACCAACATCATTTAATTTGATGTATTCACAGTATCATGAATAAGTATTATAGGACATACTTGCAGGCAGAAAGAAGTAAGAAGTGGCTTCACTTCAACCATCCCTTCTCTCCCTCACTGTGAATTTTACTAAATGCTTTCGAACAGCATTTTTTTGCTGTTTGTATACACGCATCCAGCTAACCCCAAAAACTCTGTGAATTTTGTAGGAGTTTTGTGTACCTGTGAAAACTCTTAATGTCACCTCACATCAGTATCTTAACAAGCAGCAAAAAAGTCACTGAGAAGCTGTCATTAAAAGTCTGCTCTGTGTAGTACAGGAGAATTCAAAGGTCAAATTCTACATGAGAAAGGTATTCGGAGTACCTAATGGCATAGCAGATGTAGTGAAAATGGTTTATGATGTCACTGCACCCCGCAGTGAATGTCTAATGTGAGCTGTAACAGATCTAGGGGTCATTAAAAACCAGTAGGAAAAGACAATGTGTCATATAAGCCTCCTATAATGGTGAATAAAACCTCTTTGGCCTATACGTATTCATAATTGCCAACTGTGCGTTTGCAGTTGTGTCGGCATTCATTTGCACACCTGCCTTTGTCTGCACTGCAGGCCCGGGATAAATATAATTAGCACATCAAAACTCTAGAGAGGCTCAAAAAAAAATCTAGAGGTTTTCTATGTTGGTTCATGTGGTGTTAGCAAATTAGAGATCGAGGCTTCATTAGTCATCACCAAATTCACAGGAATAAAGGTTCCTCAAGACACAAAAGAGTCATTCAGAGAGAAACTTCCAGTTCTCTAAGTAATGATCCTGTTCTTATTTTATGTAAACATGACCATGTGGACATTTTGACCAATTATGCAAGTAGGTAAAAACCCTTATATCTAATAAGCTCAGTCCTTTTATCTTAATTTACCATCCGCAATTCCTTTCAAAATGGAACAGACACTCTCAATGGAAACCTCATTAGCATTTCATACATAAACAACAGCCTGTTGAAAGACTATTTAGGTGTATTTCCTGCCTAAGTCCCTCCTCTTGTGCCGGGACAGTCTGGAGAGGCATTAAAGGATGGTAAGACTGCTGAATTTCATCCTGTTTTCTTTTTGTTCCCCTTATCAATATGTGATGAGGGTTTGGAAACCAGAGATGGACTACAATTTCTCACCATGTTGGAGAGGTGAAGGATTGAAGGTCCTTTCCGATCCATGCACCAATGAGGAAAATACATGTAACAGTGTGATCTAACACTTATTTTTACATGCAATCACTCAAGCTCAGGGGTTCCTCAGGGGCCATAAAACGGGCTTGGTGCATTTTCCCACTGCCATTCCCAATGCCTTTCCCACTCCTTTTTCTTTGTGCCACAAAGAAGGATCTAATTAGTGAGGGACCCCCATCATGTATCATCTATTAGAAGAATAGCTCGGGGGTTTTCCCCAAAAGATGGGGAATTGAACCCTCTGTCTGTGTCATGCTGGGAGGGGCGCTTCTTTAGCAAAGCTGGTTGACCCTGTGTATGTCTGGCTCTAATCAGGAGCACTCCAGAGGGTGCCATGATGGCAATAAAACACCAAATACACCCTCTTCTTGTGTCTGTTTCTGCCTTTGCCCTCTTCTGTGCCGGCTTAAACGCAAACATGATACAGAGCCCCCCCAGAGGGCCACCAAGAAGGAGGTCATAAACCATTATAAGCTACGTTAGCTCGCAGTGACAGCCCAGCTTGTTCGTCCTCCTTTGAGCAGGTCCGCATGCTGGGCAGACCCAGCTTCTCATCCACAGTGCTGAATAGAACCACAGGGCTCTGGCTCCATAGAGATAGTGTTATCTAGGCCGCCACGGGGCCCCCTGATCACAGTCATGTATACACATGCTCAGCGGGCAGCGCACACATCAAGTAAAGGCAGACAAAGAAACCTGTGGACCAACACAAACATTAAGGGCATATAATGTAATTGTCCTGAGACCATGTGCTCACAGTCGCAGACAAACAAGAGACAAGAGAAGATGCCCTTCAACTTGAGCATGACAGTGACACAGATGTTACTTTCAAACAATTCCTTCCCCCACAATTAGTTTCTAATTTAAAGAGCCAAATCAAAACAAAGGTTATCTCAGGACACTTTACATAAAGAGCAGATCTTTAAAAGTATTCTTGTATTTATTTACAGAGACCCAGTCTCATAACCCATTGGCTCTCTGACAACATTCTTGGAACAATGTCCAACTTCTCTGTAATTCTGTTGTAGCCAGCAGTTAGCATTAATGACTTCCAGCCATGATTTCTTTTGTCGCGTGTTGCATTTGCAAACTAATGAGTCACCATACGCTCTGATCAAAAGTGAAAAAAAAACCACCCCTTAAATAAACGCTGCTTCTCCTTGCTCATTCCATCCCTCGGAGGAATGCCCCCTTCATCTGTTTCTGGTGAGTCTCATTGTAATTGTATTAATAGGTTACACAGAGGCTTCACTCTGGCAAACTTTAAATGTACTTTCTTGTGATTTGCTCACAAGTAATGTGTCTTATGTTTGCAGAAACATAATGATGCCAATTGCTTAAGAGACAAAATGCAAGCTTTGTCATGTCTGTACTTTAGAAGAGTAGGAAACAATTCTAAAAAAACAAAATAAATAATGGTTAAACATTTTTGCATTCTTTGATGTAATGTAAATGCTGATTGCAACAGCTCTGAACAGATTGTTTTATTGGTTGAAATGTTTGATCTAAAACAGATAAGTAAGCTGCACTTGCATGCAAATATCTGTTGGTAGACCTACATTTATCAAAAATCAATTGTCAGATTACTGCCAATTGGAGCCAAGACTCTATTTCTGCGGCTTGCATACTACTAACTTCTGCTTTCCATATGGACTGTATGGACTGTTCCTCCTGCAAACACCAAAGCCTGCTGATGGATGAATGGTCAGTACTACTACTAGAAGACTACAAAGAAACCATGAGCAGAACCAGACTCATTGATGAACATCCATCTGCCTGGACTGGCTAGGCTTTTGCAAATAAAAGTGAACTCTCGGCCTACAATGGGTATAAAATGGCATGTAGCCGGCACAAGGTCAGTCTCTGTATCAACTGGAGTGATTTTCTTCGCATAAGGTGGCCAGTGGTCGCACGCCTCAGTCTCGGATCAGGCTGTAGATCCCGCTGTTTGAAGGAATCTGAGTTATTCCACCCATTCCTGGAGATCTCCACACATGACCTGTTGACGCTGGGAGCGGCGTGCCAGAGGGACGGGGATAAGCCGCATTTCTTAACTTTTCCTCTTACAATTTCAATTAAAAAGAGATTTGAGGTGGAAAAGCACATTGTCATACCGGGCATGCAAACAAAATCCTGGAAAGGGGTGAGAAAATGTGTGGTGGTATAAGACGGCATTTACTAACACGTTAGACTGAGAACTATTTGATGGGAGGTAACATGTGGTATGGATCGCTCTGGTGGATGCAGGAAGACTAGGTCCTTTGCTTTCTTAAATAAGACAAACATTTCCATTGATGGAGAAGTGGGGCCATGCATATCACTACAGCACCTGATTGAGGTTTCGTGCTTTGTCACTTTTAAAATCTGTGACATTTTCTTTCTCATTCACCATCTTTAAACACTTTTGTATCCCATTGGTTTCTTTAATGTAGTCAATTTCTCTGTTATGGCATACAACATTTTGTTCTCTTATAACCCATACTGCTTTTGCTCAGAAATATTGTCCCTTTTTGAAACGAACAGAAAACGTTCAAACCATAATTTACCATAATTCTTTCTGCATATTGATATGATACACTCCCAGTGATGACAAAAGTGTTGATTTTAGAACCATTTATCCTCTTCCTAAAGTGATTCCAGGGTCCTAACTTTTAAATAGCTGCATAGAGCTTAAAAATTGATTGTTCTCTGTGTGACCTGGCTCAGAAATCTGCTAAAGGATTTTGATATAGCAACTCTACAGTTTGGACATCCTGCCTGGAGACACTCATTCACATCGCTTAATAAATAATTAATTATTCATTTGTTTATTTTATGTATTTCATTCCAAAAGCTGGTTGGCTAACTTTAATGTCTCTTTATATTTTCTGCCATATAAGTGGGGTTGTCTAGAATTTGAACATTTCAAAGAAAATACCTTTCTAGATTGATTGCCTCCCACTTTGATCTGTTAACTTTACAAATGACTTCATCAGGTAAAAACTGTTTTGTGATCATAAATTTGTTTTAAAGACAGATTGACATTGATCAGTAGGACTGTGAGTGCGACTTTATGGCTAAAAGATCACATTCCCAATCAACATTATTGATTGGGAATGTGTCAGAATTCCTTGTTGTTGTTGCTTAGTGTAGCTTTCTGTTTTATTTCTGATTCGCCCTTATATTGGCCATTAATCTAATCACATCTAACCATCAATATTAAAATGTTAGTGCCAAATTTAGCTAGCTAGCTAGCAACAAAGTCCAAAAATGTTTGGGGTCTTTTCCACCTCAAACGTTGTCAGACTACTCTGTTACGGGCCTGCAGAGAAGGATTCATTTACTTTCAATTAATGTGATTTACTGTGCGAGTTGCAGATTCTGAACGTAGCAATCTATGGTGAGCCTCTTTAGTTGTCCTTCTTGGAAAAATGATGGAATCCCTCAGAAATACTGCTACCTGATGGACCTTCAAGGTATCACGTCTTTGTTATAAACCGATTGTCTTTTTCAACATTCACATAAAATTCCTCCAAAGAATATGTTTTGCCTTCCGACTCTGTTCCACTCTGAAATACTCCAGGAATTAGCTAGGAACTTTTGAAACACCACTTTACTTGACTTTGTTAGCATGTAGCATTTAGCCCTTAGTATTGCTAGGCTTTATTGAAGCTATAAACTTTTACATTTTGTCTTCTATTATCCACTGGCTTACACATGTTGCGAATGTTGAGATTTTGTTTTCCATAATTGTAATGGCTAGTAGTTAACCGTTTATCATGCTAGCACACTTAGGCTAATTAAGATGTTGAACATGGTAAACATTACACCAGCCTAACAACAGCCTGTTAGAAGTGTCATTGTAAGAATGTCTGCATTGATGTTAGCATTTAGCTAAGAGCACCACTGTGCCTAGTTGCTAACATGGCTAAAACCTCTTGTTGGTGTTTTTAGCAAAACATTGGAACATGAGAAATGCTTGTATATTTTTAAAGCCTATTTATTTGATTTTAAATAGCTGTTGTTTTTTTTTACCTTTTCTTCCTCAAATTTTTGCTCCTTCAGTTGCACCAAACCCATTTAATATAGGCCACTCACTACAGAGGGTAGTCCTTGCCATACATGAATGAGGTAAATAGTAATGTCCTGCCAAAATAGTCTTATACAAAGTTTATATTGGCCTATAGATATTAAGCAAACAATTGCCTTGCTGTAGGAAGAATTTAGTGTTGTGTATTTTGCTGTAGGCTTAATGTATGACTGAGGTAACATGAGCTTAAATTTTATGGCTAAGAAGCTATGGTATATCTCCCCTCTGTATGGTTCATATACCAAGCAAGTCAAGACCTGTCCATGCTGATTAATGATAAACCCTGATAGACCTCTTTATCTCTTGATTGCACTCACAAAGAGCTCTAACTCAAACAGAACAGCCTTATATCCTGCACTCATTCACACGCGAGTGTGTGTGTGTGTGTGTGTATAACAAGTGATAACATAGACAATGTTTTTTTGTTATATATCTTATTTTAATTGACACCATTTATTGCATCAAGGCATGATTGCATTTTTAAACAGCTTAAAAAAGTACAAATGAAAACAACATAGTAAGATTAAAGAGTTCATTTCAAACTTGATCAGTATGATACAATAAGAAAATCCTTTTACAGTTGAATTTACATGAATCTGTCCATCATTTATTCCTTCAAATTAATAGTAATTATTCTCTCAGACATATCTTGAAATTCCGATTTGTGAAGTAAACCATACAAATAAAGACTTGCTCGTATTGAATCAATCAAGAGAATCCGTCACTCAGTGACAGAAACGGAACTCCCTTTTTTTTTATATAAATCAACACATAAACACCAATAAACTGCATATCCTTTATCAACAAATTTGGCGATATATACGATCAACAAAAGCCCAGAAAAAACATATATATATATATATATATATATATATATAAAACTCTTGCCAAGTTGATTTATTGCCGTTTTGAGCTCGCTGTTCAAAGCTGACATGGACAAAACTGCAGATGCATCGCTGTAATAATGGTAAGTAAACTTAAGAACACATCATTTAAATGTGATAGAAAGTCAAACTAAACAAAAACTGTCCTGCTTTCCTCAAACTGCTTCCTATCAAAGTGCATAATGTTTCATTTTCACAATCCAATACAGGTCTGCTCCTCTCCCCTGTTTTGCAATACAGAACTGTAGACAAATGGCAAATGTTCCTGCCTAGCTTCATGCTATATTCTTCAGTGAATATATATTCAATTGACTATAAAACAAAGTCGTAAGTGACTACTCTCAGACTATGATGTGAAAGATTTCCTCGTCTTCATTCGCTCTGATAACTTTCATCATGACATGACAAAGGCAAATGAGATGAATAGAGGATTTAGCTGCATGTTAGTAAAAAAGAAAAAAGAAAAAAGAAAAAAGGATTATGTTCATGAAGCAAAATAGACTCCACCATGCCTCCTCAGTCTTTTATCGACAGTGCTTGTTGTGGAGAGTGCTTTGAAAGAAGGTGGTCTGGGGGTTCTTCACTTTACTCCTGCCTTTGTCATCATTTCATCAAAAAAGAAAAAAAATACAAAAAGCTGCATTTCAGCACTTATTTGAACATGTTCTATTCTTACCCTCTACCTTACACCTGTGCTGTTATTATTTCCATAATGTAAAGGAGAAGCATTTGTTGTGTTCCTGCACACAGTCATTTTTTCATCACTTCACAGAGTGTGATAAGTCCTTGTCGTTCACCATGTAACTTTAATTTGGTTCATAAAAGCTGCTGAAAAGTGATATCATCGTGTCATATGTATCAGTGTTGTGTCTTTTAATGCCAATCACTTGTCATCCTCAGGAAGAAAAGGGGAGTCTATGTCAGAAAAGAATCCCTCATCATGTTGTCTGATCAATGCTGTCTTTTAGGGAATGGTTGTTTAGCTGGGTTCACTTCACAGTCCCACTTCAGGATGATTTTATGTTGTATTTAACAAAAAAGCAAGTCATTGTTGCAGAATAACAATTATAAAATACAGTGTATTGCAGAGTGACTGGAGGGAATATAGATGTAACTTGGGTGTAGCTGTAACCGTCACAAGGGTTATACTTCGTTATATATCCGTTTCAGAGTGATTGGAGTTTGGGCCTGTAATCATGGATGTTCAAGTGGTTGGGTAAATTATTAGAAGTCAATTCGGGGGTAAATATCACAGATAGGCCTCCACTCGTTCCCATGGCTGCATCTCTGAGAAGAAGCCCTCGCACAGGCTGAAGCCCTGATCCAGAGTCAGAGGAACCGCCTGCGCCTCCACTTTGATCTCCTCCCAGGGCTGCAGCACCGCATCCTCCGGCTGCTCCGGGAACAGTACGGCGGGCTCGTCGAACTGCTGCTGCTGCTGCAGGTGGTGCTGGCTCTGGAGCAGCTGGTCCTGGTCCAGCTGCTGCTGGGGCGTGAGCTGGACCTGCCCCATGCTTGCAGTGCAATCCATGGAAATTGCGTTTATGTCCATGTAAGCGTAGGACTGGTGGTGGTTCAGTTGTTGGCTTTGACTCACGATGTCCCCGCCAACGCCTCCGCACCACCTCCCCAGCCCCGCCGGGTGCTGCTGCCTGCCCTGCAGGGACACCTCCATGTTGCACCCGAGGGAGCTCAACGCTGTGTTGATGTCCAAATCCTCGAAGGTGCTACAGTTCCCACTGAGGACGTCGTCAAAAACGGACGCCAGGTCAAAGTCCCCTCTCAGGATGTCCGCTTTGTGGGCGTCCGTCCCCAACAGAGGAGACTCCGCCCCCCTCGTCGTCTTGTTGCCGCAGCTTTTAGAATAGAGGCTCTTCTGTTTCCCGCCCACCGCTTGGTAAGGGCAGCCATTTTGGACGCTGTGATAACCCTGGAGCAGTTTGCCCTGTCTGTGGGGGCCGCCGCCGCTGCTGCTGCTGTTGTAGTGATTGGCCGACATCCTCCTGCGTTTGAAGATCCCGTTGACAAACATGTCAGCGTACTGCGGATCAATCTGCCAGAAGCCCCCCTTCCCCGGCTCGTCTTTCTGCCGGGGGACCTTCTTGAAACACTTGTTGAGGGACAGGTTGTGACGAATTGAATTCTGCAACAAAGACACACGTAGAACAGGGATAATTAGCACGGTCCCCATTGGCTTTGAGTGAATTTGAGTTAGTCATGCAAAAAAGTGAACGTGTAAGGGAGACAAGAAGAGAGCGGGAGGAGGAGGGGGAGGAGGGAGGTTGTATTGTTGTTGTTTGTATAGGAAAGCAAATGAACCTAATGAGGCTTTCTAGAAACAGGCAGCTCAGAGCATTTCAAACATGATCAGCTGTGCTTAGCTGCCATCTCTCTCAGGAGCCCTCATTAACACACACACATAAACACACACACGCGCACACACACACACACACACACACACACACACACACACACACACACTTGAGATCTTTCTTCACCCCATCACTATTCCTCTCAGACAAAACATGAACA
This sequence comes from Labrus bergylta, assembly GCF_963930695.1. Lineage (NCBI taxonomy): Eukaryota > Metazoa > Chordata > Actinopteri > Labriformes > Labridae > Labrus > Labrus bergylta. The sequence continues at coordinate 20,203,231 of NC_089215.1, read as the reverse complement.
CTCTGTTGTGAGATGGACATTTTCTGAGCCCATTTCATGAACAAACATGAAAGCGTCATATCTGATTGGAGGTTAAAGACTTTCAGTATGTTTTATGATTTATTTCCCAGCTCTGATAACAACTAAACATATGATCAACTGATGTTGCACATTACATACAAGCATGTAGCCCAAAATGTTTCAAATATAACCAGACTGGAAAGAAAAGCAAAAAAAAACAGACCAGAATAGAAAAGACTTTAAGACACATTTTGTTTTTGTTTCTGACGGTGACACTGAGATCAATTGCTCAACCCTTCCCCTCCCTCACCTCACCATTTATCTGACTCATCAATAATAGAAGAAGAGTTGGAGTCTCGGTTACCTGCCAGCTGGGCTCCGCGTGTCTGTAGTAGCAGAAATTCTCCGTGATCCAGTTGTAGATGGTGGACAGAGTCACTTTGGGCTGCTTGCTGGCCTGCATGGCCATGCAGATGAGAGACGCGTAGGAGTAAGGCGGTTTGACTTTGGGGTTGGTTTTGTAGTCTATCTCTACGGGTGGACTCGCCTGGATAGGGATCTGTGGGTAGCTGGGACCCGGATGTGCGTAATTTGTGAACCGCGTAGAGTCACTGCCGGAGGTAACGGGGCTCCCCAGGTAGACGGGCATCCCGGTTGAAGCCGTGTCTCCGGCTGGGGGGCTCGACGGAGAGTCGGTGCCAACTCTGGGGAAGCCGAGGCGCTTCAGGTAGAGGTGCTGTTGCGTGGACGGGCAGCCCGGACCGGCGCCGCTTGGTCGCTCCGGGTCGGCATTGAGGATGGAGAAATTCTGGAGCCAGTGGAGGCTGGTGAGGCTGTCGTCCAGGGGGGGCGAGTCGGACCCGTTGACCTGGTCCTCTGGGTAAACCGCCAACCATTTCTCCTTGAACTTGTTGGCGATGTCGGGGCTCGTGAGAACCGGCATCCTGGGTTTTTGCACGCGGTGATGGCTAAAGAAGACTTCAGATTGGCATCTAAAGTTTGTGGAAAAAAAAGAAAAAACGAAAATGTCACTTAAGTGGAAAATAAATAACCATGGATTTGAGCTGTCAGATCCAAAAGCGTAATAAATGAATCCGCAAAAATAGCTGCGTAATGCTCCTACCTCCGGTGCAGCCTTTTTCGGAGGAGATTCTCAGTGTGCACCTGTTGCAGTCCGTCCCTGCCTCTCCTCTCCTCTCCTCTCCAAGGTCTCAGCGGCGCATCTAGTCTCTGCGCAACAAGTGCAGCGGGGGGAGGGCAAGTCGCATCCAGTAGCAGCTCATTTGTGAGGAGAAAAAGTAGAGGGTAAAAAATAAAAAATAAACGCCACTTAGGACAGATCCATGCCGAAGAATGGGCAGAATGAGGATGTTACTCATCCAAACGCTCGGCTGTGCGTGTGTGTGTCTGTGGAAGGTCAAGACGTCAGAATGTGTGGAGGATGGAAAATAAGGAGCTCATGAAGCCCGAGAGACTGCCCACCATCCCTTTAAACGCCTGAGGGGGTTTCTGATTGGCTGGCTGTCCTTGCTTCTCCAGGTTTCATTTTAACACACACGTATACGCACATGCACACACACACACACACACGCACCACACACACACACACACACACACACACACACACACACACACACTGTCTCCGTCAGTCACAAACTAACACACAATAAGTAGGAGCTTCCAGCCGAACAAGTGCTCACTGTTGTTTTCAGAGAAGTCCGTTTCTCGATGCTCTGCCTTTAATCTTTGTCTTGCATCCCGAACACACTGAAATGTGACCTCTGCGGCGCGCGCCCCCCCCCCCCTCCCTCCTCTCCTCTCCGGTGCTGGACGCGCCACAGGTCCCGCTCGTAGCGCACAAAAGAAAGAACCCGTTTGAACTGATAATCCTGTGTTTACCTTGCTCTATTGTGGAAGATAGTGTAACCCTTTAAGCCCGAGAAGGCACGTGTTGATTAAGTTCCTGCTTTTTGAATAATCGGTTAGTTAAGTGATCAACTCGATTAACGATTAATCGAATTCTACCAGTGCCATACCTTTGTTAAAGGTACACTTGAAAAAACAATAACAAACTCCCGTTAATGCACAAGCACAATCATTTGTTGTATATTGAAGGAAATGGAACACGTTTCAGCCCAGGCACAGAGGATGCCTTAGTGGAACATTTTGGCCATTTATGATCGAATTGCGGTGTTAGAAAACTCTTCTAATGAGGGTTTTGCAAGTTCCAATTACGTTAGACCACCTTACAGCAACCAAGCTATGCATGTATTTGTATTCATTTTATTAAACATGTGAATTTACGACTTTAGAGCAAAAGTAACATTGTAAAATGGAAACGTTAAAACGAAATTAAAAGATTTGTTAATCAACCCTGAGAATAAAACATGTTGTCATGCACGACAAAATACAATGCATGTTTGTTGTATAGAGAGATCAAAACCAGTCATTGTTTGTGTCAGTATGTTCTCATGCAGGTGCACCTACAGCACAAAGGCCAACATCAGCACTGTTCAATCTTTAGGAAACACTGCCACTCTGTGGATAAATACGGTATTGCAGCTACACCTGATTGCAAATCCGCATAGTAATGCTGAGATGAGATGAGATTCAACTTTATTGTCATTACACATATACAAGTATAGAGTAACGAAATGAGGTTTGGCATCTCACCAGAAGTGCAAATAAGCAGAAAGTGCAAGAGTCTGTGCTATGTACAGTAATTGAGTGCAAGAGTCTGTGCTATGTACAGTAATTGAGTGCAAGAGTCTGTGCTATGTACAGTAATTCTGTGCTATGTACAGTAATTACAAAATTTACAGATGTAGACAAAAAAAGTGAATTATTAGGTATATCTGGATGGCTGGATTAATGGGATGCTATAAATATAAATAAATGCTATAAATAAGTAATGCTACAAAATAAGTGTATTTTTAGGATTATAATATACAGATTAAGGTGCAGTGAGCATGCTATACTAATAATATACAGATTAAGATGCAGTGAGCATGCTATACTAGTTTACAGATAATATAAAGAATATGCTCAGTTGCTCTGCTCAGTTGGGATAATATGCAGCATGAGGGCTGCTACAGTGAGAAATAACTGAATGATATGCTGTATGTAGGGGTGCAGTTCAACAAATCAGTCTGTAAGTCAAGCTGGTAAAGGCGGTAAGTCTGTTCTTTGTACTCTTTTTACATGTACTCTTTTGTGTAAGGGATGTAATGTGCATGACCTTTACACTTTTTGTTTTCAAACCATAATGCTAGTATATGATACATATGGTTATGGAATATGCCTAAGAGAACATTGGCCTACAAAGTGTAAAAAGTCTTGTTGAATGCTAAAATATTTCCTAACTTTGGCTTATCTATTTAGGCAGCAAGAATAGACTCTCCATTCAAGACAGCAATGTTTCTTTCTGCAAATGTAAATATCAGGCCTTTAAAACCCTGGAACACTAACGTTGGGTGATTTTCACTGGAGTGATTGCAGTCAGTTGAATGCCATTGTGTTTCTGCTGTCTGAGTTGCGTTGGTCCTTGGGTAGCTTCAGGCTGCCCGTTGACGTCATTGAAGGTATAGGCGTGTTTCCCTGCTGTTTTTTTTTTTCAACAGGCACCTGTTAATGATAGTGAGTAAAATATTTCCCACACTTGTCAGTAATGCAGTCAGAGACTTAACCTTTACCAGACAAGGCTCACATGTCCCAGGAACAAGTGGACTGAAAAACAAGTTCACAGCTCAATTATTATTATTTTTTAAGGAATTTTTCCATCAAGGATTCCCTAATTTTTCACTTATTTTATAGGGTCCCCCCATCGTTTTATGAGACTTTGTATACGGGGAAATAAAAAAAAGAGTACTTCAATTTGCCATGTATTGTTGTACTTTAATATATTTTGATGTGAAGTATTTTTATCAGGTATATTATATCGGGTAAAATATACCCAACGTTAGTGATGGTGTTACAAAACTGTTAGTGTTCTAGGGTTAAGTGTATTTCTTGTGTGTTTGCTCCATTTTCTGGCTAAGGCTGGGATGCTATAAACCATTTCAGACAAATAGAAGTCACTTGTTACAACCCTGTGCTATTTGTGACATCATTGCACTTGAGATGCCAACACTGCACCAGGCATCTGAGGGAGAGAAAAAAATACTCACCTGGTCATCAGTAAGTACATGAATAAGTAAGTACAGATAGTTTATACAGCACCTTTCAAGAGCAGAAGTGCTTCACAATAAAAGATAAATAAAACAACATTAAATACAGATGATTACATAATAACACACATACAGTTCAAATAAAGACAAGTCAAAATAAATGGGACTTCACCTGCTTTAAAAAATAAATAAAAAATGTCCGCAGAGTTCACAGTTCTCAGTTCCAGCGGGAGACAGTTCCAATGTTCAGAAGAAACAGCCTGGAAAGCACAGTCTCCTTTAGTTTTTGAACAACCAGCAGACCTCGATCAGAAGACCTCAGAGTCCTGCTGGTGTTGTACAGCTTCAAAAGTTATTCGATATAAGCAGGTGCCTGACCATGCAGTGCTCTATACACAATCACACACATTTTGAATTGGATTCTTAAATGAATGGGAAGAAAGTGCAAAGACTAAAAGTTTTGGAGTAACATGAGTCCTTTTAGGAGATTTTGTGGCAGCATTTTTGGACCACGTTCAACAATGTGATGCTAGAAGACATGTGAAAAGAGAATTACAGTAATCATGTCTTGATGAAACAAAGGCATGAATAATCATCTCTGGATACAACAGGTCTGAGTTTCACTATGTTTCTTAGATGGTAAAAAGAGGAGCGGAGCAAACTAATCACATGCTGGTCCAGGGTCAAAGCCTGACCCATTTGAACACCTAGGTTATACAACCGAAGATTTAAAAAAACCAAGACATGTCTTCACCTCAGGTACAACATATTCATTCACAGATTCCCTTCTATCTATACATGTTGGTGCACAAAAAGCTCCTCCTTGAAGACATGTATCTGGGTATGCAATAATACTTGCCTACATGCATTTATGACGGCTCTTGCTCCGAAAAAGCTTGAGAATTTCTCAAGCTTTTCATGCCATCACTCTTCCTCCCCAAACAGATTTAGTCAACACGTCAGCTGTGGTAAAGACTTTTGAGTGCACAGTCTGACAAGGGCTGGCATTCTTTTGTAGGGCACCCAAGATGGATGGGCGGCAAAATCTACGCTGAGACACTTGAAGAAAACCGGATATGTCGGGCCAGCTGTTGCACCCGTCAAGGAGGCTTGATTAAAAAAAAAAAAAGAGAGCTCCAGGTTTGTTCAGGTTCTTGACAAAGGGCTTGCTGCTGAGGGAGGTAAATGTTTGGACAGCTGTTCTCATTGTCACTTGGCTGTCCTTTAACAGAAACTAAGCACACATACATTATGGCTACTGTAGATCTACTGGGGGGAATTAGGGTCATGGCATGTTACATCAGGGCAGGAGAAATGCATCCAAATGAGTCCATGAACTCATTTGGATGACAGAGTGTGGGACTCAACAAGGAAGAAAGATAGTGACTAAACAAACTTGTGGCAATATAGACATTCCTAGATACTTCCTTGTTACGTTTTGTTTTTCTTACCTTATAGCTTAAAGATTTTGGTATTACAATTTTACATGCTACAATAAAACAGTTGAGACATGCCGGCATTGACCACATAACCTTTCTTTCTTTGTTTCTTTCTTCATTAGGATTTGTCTCTGCTTTCTCTTTAGAACAGGAAAATATTTTTTCCATTTCTCTTCTAAAGGCAAAGCAACTATTTTAATTTGGCTTTTAGTTTAGTTTCCCACTGAGTTTCTTTACATTGTATTCAGAATCAATTTTGTTTAACTAACACTTAAGAAAAAAGCAAACACTTTATTATAGGCTAAGGGCTTCAAACCCTATAAGTGTGTCTTGGTGTGAAGTGTTCTCCTGGCTTAAGTTTACTTTAGGTTTTGAAAGAGTTGTATGTTTTATTTTAATTGAAATTATATTTCATTTGACCTACATTTAACCAGGACAACCATGTTTGAGGTTAGAAATCTCTTTTTTTAAGTGTCCTGACCAGGTCAAGCAGCAGCACAGTTGTAACTGTAGATTGTTAACCAGAGTGCGTCCATCAAAGGTCACACAGAAAAAGAAATAGGCAATTGAGAGACCATTAAGTTTTATTTGCGGTGTAAAAACGTGATTTTATTACCATTGATGTCAGTGACCTCAAATCCCCTCAGTGCTACAGTAAATGCCTTTTTCACGTGCTGCCTTTCTCCAGCAGGTGTCACTGTTTCCAATCTTTCCTCCATCACCTCTCACACAGCTGCTACAAACATGCCATTGATAAAAGATGTTTACAGTATACAGTTACCCACGATTCTGAGTGCTGTGTGTTGATTTCATATGGCTGCTTTTACACACATTCTGCACTGCTTCTTTCGACGCGTATATTTCCCGTACTGAGCGTGATCTATCCACATCAGTATTTCTAAAATTGCACAACTTCAGTGATTCATTATGGTTCAAGTTAACTTTATCTAAATGACAACACGTCTACATTCTCCTCTCGTTTTTTTTAAATTGAGACTTCTAACTACCATAAAAGAGAAAGGAAAACGCCCTGTTATAATAAATGGCACATTATTACACACCCATTAATTTCAGCAGTTTATGGTTACAGGGTAATTAAGCCGTTAATAATAATAATATGCGTCCGTATGGCCATCTATTCTCTTTATAGTGGCATTAATTCACATCAAGTGTCATCTATCAACATAACCGGCTGTAGTGTCCTTTGAGCAAGCCTGGATTTGCCCTACAAGCAATGAAGACTCCAGCTTACTGGGTTAATATCCAACATACAAGGAGAAATATGGATGTCGCTGCAGTGAGCTGCGGTACCGACACTTAAGAGAATAAGTAGTTTATTCTAAGGAGAAGTGCGCCAGGCAGACACGACGCTTCTGATATGCACCCTGTTGGCTGTCCCTAATTTAACTCCGAGCGATTTAATTGGCGATGGTGTATTTGTTTACCATATTTGGCAAGGTAGTGACACAGTGCGCCTGGGAATTGGACGAGAGCAGCCGTCATTCACAAAAGTCTGCCTCCTGAAGCTTTACAAACAAAGCGCGGGCTCACGGGACTTGTAGTCCAAACAAACCGTTTCTGCGACCCGTCGAGTGGGCCATTAACCCCATTCGCGGTCATTCAAATGTCGCACATGTAACACAAATTTAAAAACAATTTCGTAGGATGAACAGCCTTGATTAAACATGCCCTTTGGTGTTAAAATAAACCCTTAACAGACGGCTAAAGACACGCCGATTCGAGACCCCTCCGCTAGCAAGCATACAAATCCCACCGGCATGGCTCTCCTCTGATTGGCTGCTCCCTCCTGTCAATCAAGCACTGCTCCTTCTTCCACTACCGCTCCTACAGTAAATATTTGTGTTTGCTCAACCCGGCTGTAATGGTGGACGACTGAAGCAGGGGAAACGGAATACAACTAGAGAGAAGAAAGAGGAACACGGTTTGAAAGTCTGTTTCAGAGCCAAGTCGACACGGACTTCGTCGAAAATGGATGAACTCAAACATCAAGTCATGATTAACCAGTTCGTCCTGACGGCGGGTTGTGCGGCAGACCAGGCGAAGCAGCTTTTGCAGGCGGCACATTGGCAGTTCGAGGTAAAAAGAAACTAAACTTTTGCAACATTTAATGTTTATTTCCATGTGCTATTGCCTTGCTAAATCTCCTGTGGACACGGTAACATAGTATAGGGCGAAGCGTACTAGCTAGCATATCCAATTAGACTTTACTCTAGATTAAATACTATAATCCGACACATGACAGGCGAGGCCGACGAGACCTATTACGCAATAAAGATGACCGCCGTGTTGTCTACTAAAGAGAGCTTGTTTAGTCTGCGGTGAACCCAATATAACGAATTTATTTGTTTATTTTTTATCTCCACCCACCGCAAGCTCATTCTATTGTTTAGGTTTCCCCTCCACCAATCAGTGAGTCTTTGTCCTCAGCTATTTCAGTGCCCTTAACCATGTCATTCATATTGTGTGTCCTTTTATTTCAGACTGCTCTCAGTGCCTTTTTTCAAGAAACAAATATTCCATATGGCCATCATCATCAAATGGTGAGTGTGAGGATTGAGGAGGAGGAGGAGGAGGAGGAGTGGGGGGGGGGGGGGTGATAATAATACTCTCTTGATGCTATGTATTGTTCTCTTGGTGGAGAATGTGAATGTGTGTTTTGAAGGTTTTATGTTTTGTTTTGGGTCGGGTGAAGGGTTGAGAAGCAGCCCCCCTGTAGGCAAAGAGGGGATGATGTACTAACAATAACAAAGCACATGTCGGCCATGTTGTGAGCTTCCAGAAATAAACACAGAGGCAGGCATGCAGCCGCAGCAGCCACACACACAGAGGGGGAGAGAGAGAGAGAGAGAGAGAGAGAGAGAGTATGGGAGAAGGAGGGGGCGAGAAAGATAGGCGTGTAGATAAATGAAACCCCCAATTTTTCATTGTATCAGCTGGGATGCACAATACTCATTTTTCTGGGTAAGACAAAAAGAGGAAGAGGACAGCTGCCTCTCACAAACAGACCCTTGAGCATTTGCATTTGCTTCGGTGTTATTCAGTCGTTTTCCCCTGTTTGGGTTTCTGCTGTCCTGACACCACGCTCTGTAATGGGGGAACTTTTAAGGCCAAAGAAATCAAAGCAAAGTAAACTGTGGAAGAGCCTCGCTCACTCACACACACACACACACACACACACACACACACACACACACACACACACACACACACACACACACACACACACACACACACACACACACACACACACAGGGGTTGAACATTATAAAACACTTGCAATATTTAGGCTTTTAGCGGGCAGCCCACTTTGGAAGCACACAAGGCTTTGTTTGTAGCTGCATGCATGGCAGCATCTAGCAAGAGCAGCCCTGTGGAAGAGAGTGTGACATGGACGTGTAGGTGGATTTGTCGATGATACTGTTGATTGTTTTTAACTTGCCTTCTGTTAGTTAATGGTTGTTTACCCGGCGTTGATCAAATTGCTAGGCATTATAGTTTTGCATTTCTATGACAAATAGAGAGGTTGATAGTAAAGAGGTTTTGTGTGTGTTCAGATTTAAAGCTTCTGTGCACTGCAATATCACCAGTCAGCACGCAGAGCTGAATCATATTTATCACAGCTTCATTGGAAGAAAGAAAGGCCGTTTCCTTTATCACCCGATTGTAAACTAAGGCAATCTCTGCCCCCTATTTAGCACATGAAATGTCTCACTTTAATTAAGATAGTAAACAATCAGTCAAGAGCTCTTCCACTCCGTCTGCCAAAGAGGGCTGAGCTTAAAGGCTGCAGACACTGAAAGTCACAATGCACAGCACTTACGTGTGCTTGTGGTGTTATTGTTGTAGACATGGACTTGCATAACCACTTCCACTTGTTCTCGTTGCTGTTGTTGCATATATGCCAGCATGTGCTTGCATACTTGAGGTGCATACGTTTACATGTGTGTTTGTGTTGTGAGTCATTTCAGCAGGGCAACATTAAACCTCCCTGCAGCACATCAGACCTCAGTATTTCATCTAGCTGGTATATTGAATCCACGCTCTCACTCTCTATCTGGATACAGTTTAGAGTAAAACAGGAACATTTAGATTCCATTTTCTGTCATGTTGCGTCAGTGTTTTGTTTTGCATTCATCTTTGAGATTGATAGTTTTGCTTAGAAGCCTCAACCCAACCCCAACGGCCCCCGAACAGATCGCCTGCAGACATGCAGTTTTTGGCAGCATGGCAGGTTAGGACTTCATGTAGGTCAGTTAATTTATAGATGGTGCTCAGTGAGCTGGATTTTGCCATTGTTTCTTAGGCCCCAAAAACAATGTATGAGGCTGAATGTGAGGTGATACATCACTTTCCCATCTAAAATTGGCAACATGGGAGAGAGAGACAACGTGGGATACAAAGCGCTGTTGTGAAATAAATGAATGTTATCTTTAAACAAAGCTTGTCTAATGAGAACGTCAGCTGGATCGCATACAAGAAATGTCATGTCTGATGTATTAACATGTACTCATTTGTGCATAGTGCATGGGCGAAGGATGTACCAAATCAATATCTGAAATGCTTTAAATAAAGCCATAGTTGTGGGATTAGACCCTTGTATGCACAATCTTTTATCATAAATTATTAGCCCCTCAAAAAATCTACTATTTTACTCCAAACTCACAGTTTTCCAAGACACAAGACTGTACAACAGAAGTCTACTTCTCTCCAAATGAACAGACCATATAATACAATTATGTTTTAATAAAAGATTTCCAGTTCAGAATGTCTCTCAAACTATGACATAAAAATACAGATATGCAGCATGTATTCTTAATCTTCTTTTTACAATGAGTTCAACAGCAGAACTAAGGTCAGGTATCAGAGCTGATACAGAGGAGGAAAATCAGAATCAGAACATCTCTAGTTTACACCCTGTATCACATATCAAGTAGTGACCTAAGTTGGCCTACTCACCAGGACAGTCTTGTGTAATGCTGAACAGTGGGGGATTTAGCTAAAGCTCCTGTCATTATGATTTCCTTTTACCAACAATCCCTAACCCAAGGGAGTGCCTGTGCTTTGGCAAAGGATGTTAAAGAGCTACAATCTCTGCACAGACACGCATTAAAGACCGACTGAGTTTAGATGCACACAACCACAGTCGGGTTCAGGGAGAATCGTACATCAACATGATGGATCCTGAACACATTTGTCCCTGTCATTTTTTCGATTCTGGTTTTGAATGTAGCCATCCAGGCTTAATATCTATGTTAAATGATGGATACAGAGGCTTTAAGCCCAGTGTAACCCCTCCCTGTCCACTCCCTGCCTATGCAAACACTGCAACTGCAACACATTCCTGGAGGATGCAGC